>NW_010417941.1:54768-67974 GCF_000710305.1 Buceros rhinoceros silvestris | reverse complement strand
GATAATCGGCCCCTGGAATCGACGGACATTCTATCCCGGTTTTCGGTAAGCAGTTCTCTTTGGTATTGCTAAGGGGGAGGTATTCGGATTTCGATTTGGGCTGGTGTGCCGTGTGAAATCCACCTTTCCTTAGCGTAAGTCTCTCGGTTTGTATAAGTGACCGTGCAGTGAAAATCCCTGAGCTGACATCCCTGGACCTGTTAGGGGAAACGAGCGCCTAATAGACTGGTTACAATAAACCCGTGTTTTTAATTTGTAACTGCTTTCGGTCTTGCGGGTACTTTCGTGACAGTCTGACAGAGGAGGAGGATGATTTGATGTATTTCACCAAACACAAAGCCACATGTAAACACAGACACACAGGCCCCCAGCACAAAAGATGGAGAGGTAGGATTTGCCACGTTCTGTCAGACTGGTGCAGTGCCCACCATCTCCTGTCTAAAGCCGTCAGAAAACAAGAATAACTATGTGAACCACTGGAAACAAGTCCCTGTTCAGTCTCACACCAAGCCTCAGTTTCAAAATCAATTTTTCATCAATACCGAAGAGAGAAACGAACACTGCAGCCTTCAGGTTCTCATTGTTTACAAGTGCTTTAGAGCACTTAAAAATTAACAAATAAAAATCCTTAGGGAGTTCAAACGGGGAAGACTCTGCTCATCACTTCTTTTTTCCTGCCGTCCACCAATGAGGTGCTGCTGTGTGAGCAGAACACCCGAAGAATCAGGTTCCAGTTGTATTTTAACTAAAAATATTGCAACTCATAATAAATATCTATAGGATGCAAGGAAGCTCCCTGTTAACTTCCCGTATATCTTTTCCTCCAGCTTCTCACAGATTGCTATTGCTGCTGAGGTCCACAACTCTGTAGATCTCAAAACTAAATCTAACGCCCATGCTGTGTAAATTACAGGCTAAATAAAAAAACCAGCATGAGAAAGTGTTTCAGGGAGAAGTGCTGAAGGAAAGAAAAGCAAATCATTGCCTTACATAATACAGATATAAAACACACGTAGCAACTCTTCTATGTTCACCCTGAGCAGAATTACAGGACGAGGGGAGATTCAATTAGAATGGAAAGCAATCAATCCAGATCCACAACCATACACGTAGCAACTCTTCTATGTTCACCCTGAGCAGAATTACAGGACGAGGGGAGATTCAATTAGAATGGAAAGCAATCAATCCAGATCCACAACCATAATTGCACCACCAAAAAAAAAAAAAAAAAAAGATAATTACCAGCTAAGTGGACTAAGCAGAAATTTCCCGTACGGTTATTACATATCTTTACATTATCATTACAAAGCTCTTTGCTGGAGTCGAAATTCACCGTACTTGCCTCTGAATTACACAGTCCTGATGCCTCCAGAGACAAGGGCGTTGCACTGGGGTGCAGCGCCTCTCTCGTTGTGAGGAAGCACTGCTTTTATGTTACCAGAGCAGGAGACACAACTTGGAGGTGTGGTGATAAAAACATAAATAACTATGTTTTAAAGCATACCTTATTGTGAGCTGAGCCAGAAACTTTTCATTACCGCAGGTTTTTTTATTTTTTTGTATTAAGTAAAACCCATTTCATTTTTATATGAAGTGAAGCCCGTTTCAGAACTGTATCGCGCTAAAAGCAAGCTCACCAAAGGGTATGCCAAGTCTCCTACCCACATCTGTTGCAACGAATGCTTCCTAGGAAGTCGTCTCTCAGGTATACCACAGCATTTAATTATGTGCAAGATCTAACTGATAACAAGGATATTGTACATTTACATTTTTAATCATATTTTTCATCATTTCCTGTTCTTCACAAACAACCTGTTCACATTTCCCTTTCTTTCCACCTCAGATCTTTAGACTGTAAATTCTTCACGGTAAGATTTGTTTTTAAGAAAACAGTGTATTTTGTTTCCCAGAACCCAAAATTTGGACCCAACTCACCTGCGGTTTCCAAGCCTGCCTGAAGCACATCTTACTTCATCATTCTACCTGAAACTAAGTTGAAGTAGTGAGCAGATTCCTCTTACCTGTTTGTGAGCATGATCATAAGAGTTAATGTGATTGTCAAACTCCTGGTGTTTATAGTACTGCTTGTCACAGAGTTCACAGTAGAAGTTGGCTTTAAGATCTTCCAGAGCTTTTGCTATCGTGTTTTTCTTTTCAGCATAATCCTGGAGGGAGGCGGGAAAAAGTAATTTTAGTTTTGCCTTTGATGCTGTGAATGGATTTTGTGCTCTGCAGTTAATCATATTTGTAAACATTTACACACCTCCATAACTAAAAGCCTTCACATATTTGCTGTGTTACTCTGCACATATTTACTGTCTCTGCTGCGAGGCTGCAGATTTGCACACTTCTATTTGCTATACGGTTGCCAGCTCCCCTCAGGGGCGCTGTCAGAGGCCGGAGGGTTTTCCCCAGGTTCTGTCTAAATACAAATATTCATCATGCTGAAGGCTCTTTTTGAGTTAATTTCAGTCCAACACTCGCTGCTCCAAAGGTGTGCTAGGTCATACTCCCACATGGAATAAAGATGAAAACACCAACCGCAACAGTTTAGTTACCGGCTCTTACAAGACAGTACGCTCACTAAAAAGAAAACAAAACTAAGGAGACCCTGCTGGGCCCTTCTCGAACGCGTGTACACAGGAAAACACGAGGAACGCTTTCATAAGCATCATGTAACAAGTGTCATTCTCAGATGTGGTATCTGCCACAGGACAGACACATCTCCGTTGACCGTACATCAGCAAAAGCATACATGTGCTTATCATTCATGAGCAAATTATAAACGATATTTTTTAATTTCCTAACTACACTGATGATAACACGGCCTGTTCTGAAAGAGCATGGAAGCGGGCTGTCATCCCAAATTAGTTTAATATTGGTACAACATTGAACATGCGTGGCTTCAGTATAACGACTCCTGCTTTGGACAAGCCAGCCTGGAATAGAATCACACTCTGAAATCCCCACAGAGGCAAATATTGTTGAAGAAAATACAACCCTCTGATTTGTTTCACAAAATTTCATCACTGTGAGCTCTCTGAAACTGACTCTAAACTCCCCGTGTTTCTTCTTCCTTATTTGATTAGAGTGAGATAAAAGATGATCTCATAAGCAAAACATCCAATATTGAGATAATTAATGGAAAAAAGTTCCTATTTGCTAGAGTTTTCCACAGCTTAGGACTCGTATACTTCCAATATAGTTTGGGAAGTTTAAAATGGAAAATTCATGTTTTTATCAGATTAGAGTATTTTTGTAACAATGATGTGTATTTTTTAAAAAAAGAGGGATAATTATCATACAAATAGAATTGCATCCACAAAGTACTTATTTAAACTAGTACTCGAAATACAATTCAGTGTGACTGGACTGCTAGCAAACACCGCAGACTCACACCCAAACGACGTGCTCCCTCATCAACAGTTTGTCCATTAAAAGAACTGCAAAAGTCACTTCAGAATGGTGCCTTGAGTTCTAGCTGACGCACAAGGAATTCGCACATTTCTAACGCTTTTCTAACATGATGTTTCATAAAATTGGTTTCATTTCAAACCAAAGCAAGTTAGCATTTTAATTCAACAGTTAAAAAAAATTAAATAAATAAACCAACCAACCAAACCAGGAGTAAAAACAGAGTAAAGCACTTTGAAATACATTTATGCTGTGGGGAAATCTAGCCTGGAAATTCTGCCCTTAATTCTTGGTATCAACCAGGTTTGGACCCACTTGATATTACCAGGCTGCCTGTGTTTAGGAAAGCCATGGGGAGAGCATGCAAGGGTCCTCCCTTGAAACACTTCAGAAGCAATCCTCACAGTCTACAAAGGGATGCCACCTAACTTTTTTTAGAACACAAAAACTCTGGATTTGGGAGAATTATCAGAACTCTGATAATGACATCTGTGAAGGATGAGAATGAGCACAACGGATTCCAAGACAAGATCAGCAAACAGAATAATATTTTTTTCTTTATACAAACATCTCACACCACGTTGCTGAACAACCCTCAAGTAAAATTTTGATAAACTTAATTGCTAATGTAGCAAAATACCTTCAAAAAGTTATTTCCTTGATGTTCCTTTTGACATAAAGCACCATTTTTGAAACAATATACTTATTATATAGCAGAATCGAATCTGAATGTCAAGACTTGCTAAAGGAGCAGAGACACTGGAGCCCCATGAACGATTTCACTGTAAAGCAGTAAAATCTCATCATGATCTTGGGGTTTCTACTACGACATTCCCTCAGCCAGGGTTCTTTCTGGGGTAGGGTTAATTTTACGTTGCAATATTACATCACGGTTTCAGAGGCAAGTAACGAAAGTCATATAATACATTAACAGATAGATATTATGGACTATATAATAATGGATATGTAATAACAGAGTTCGATCATGCAGGGGGAGGGGAAAACCAGGACTTTTAAGTGACAAAACCCAAACATATTTGACCTTAGGATCACATGAATGGCTGTACTAGATAACCCTTGAACCCATGCAAGATTTCTTGAATCTGTGCAAGATTTTATTTTGTACCACTGAGGAAACCAACTCTTCCCTAGGGACCGTTGCCTTTCCTTTGCGGCTGTGTTCTGTTCGTTTCTGTTATTGCACATTGGAAAAGGTCATAAACATCCATTTTTTTTATTCCCTTTGACTGAGTCATTCATAATTATAGACACCCCTTCCCTGTCTCTCAGGCGTTGCTCTCTGACTGACAGAGTTCTAGTTTATTCAGTCATTCCTTACATCAAGGCCACTTCTCACCTCTGCTTGTTCTTTCCACAGCCTCCAAAAAAAGACATGATAACACAGTATATTAATATAGGCCATTTTCTACCCTATTCCTTTTTGTAATAAGTCTTAACATACGAAATTTTAAAAATCACAATAGAGCAGTAAACCAGCATTTTTGTAGCAGAACTCCCGTATCACCTACATCTTTTGCTGCTGTATAATATTTTGTTGGCAGGAGATGTTTCTGTCCAACCACTGAACTTCACCTGACTTCAGAAACTTCACGTTTCTTCAGTGACAGCAATGGTCATTAAAAAACCTCGCGGCTGAGGTATTTGCTTTGAGATCTAAGCATGGGCAACAGCAGTGACTAGTAATTGTGGGCAGTGAAGTGTCTATCTCCTGCAGCAAAAAAATCTCAACACCAGCAGAAGAGTTTATTTTTACACTTCAAACAATCACGAGACACACACAAAAGAGGTAGTTGCTTCACGTTAGCCCCTAAGTCTATCAGATGAGAGTTACCAATTTTCATCTGGTGGGAAAAGGTATTGAACCACCTCTCCAAACATCTTTGTTAGTCCTTTCCAAGACTTCAGCTTACTGTATTGCACATGTAGACACAAAAAAGCCCTTGATACACCCCTTAATGGAGGGTGCTCAGGAGATTCCCTGCGGCTGGGGCATCCCCTGGGCTATGTCAGGATTGAGGATCAGTTTCCATTGCTGCTTGGCATTGGGAGCCGAGGAAAGGCCAGTTTCAAGGACGAACAGAGAATGGAAACGGGAGAATACAGCCTGCTGCTTCCCTGCCTGCTAGGCTATTTCTATTGATTTCGCAAGGACTACTGCCTTGGAAGAGGAGGCTTTCACTAGCGCTATCGATTTTGATGAGGGATAATTGCCCAGAAACTGACAGTAAAAAATTACAGTCCCTGGACCTCGATAGCACTGGGCAATGGACTGAAGACAGAAATTACATGGAAACCTACTGGAGAAGAATATTCTTGGAGTAAAGCAGCAGCCAAGAAATTCACTCAGAATGGTTAAATATGATCAAGCTTAGTCTCAATTTCATCATGATTTGGAAACCATTCTGGAAGTTTTAAAAGAACTTTCAATGATGATTCAGCGTGGTAATGAAACACAGAACTGAGCGTCACCTAGTTTCAGGGTGTTTTTTTTTCCCTAAAAGGCCTATAACCTGAAAGGCTACAACTATAATTCACTGTGGCTATTCTTCATAATTTATAGGAGAGATCTCCAATAAGTGATCACATCTATCAGCTGGCTTTGTTTCTCTAAATCCATCTTCTCCATCCTCCAAAGCCTTAAGCCTGGGCAAACACTACTACAAACATCTGAAACATTGGATTAAGAGTGGGCTTTCTACACAGAGGGGCTGCCCCTAACTACCCAGATTGGACCTTCTGCTCCCATTATATAAAGGGAAAAGGAAGAAAAACTACAGAAACACTCCACACTTTACAGAGAACTTTGGAGAGCTGAATGGATGCCCCAGTCTAGTGGTTATTTTTATGGAGTGCACTGCAGGCTCATACTTCTACTGTCTGCAGAAAGGTCAGCTAGCAAAAAAAAGTAAGAGTGTGAAATTATAATACATCATCTACTCCATGGTGATTGCCAGTGTGAATATTCTTACTTTACAATGCCTGTGAGCTCCTTTTATTGCAGTAAGCTATTCTGCATTTACTGTAGACTTAAAAGGGTCAGGTTTGCAGTCACTGCAAAGTAAAACGTATTACAGAAATAAACCTCTTCTTCAGGGTAATTTACTGGTATAGTCATCCCAGAGAGGATTAGGCTGCTCTGGTCTGATCCTCTGGATTAGACCACATTAGACCTGACAGATGTTCCAGCATAACCTTGTTTCACAAAAAATATTTAAAGCTTCTATTTTTCTATCCCAATAACTAAAAAAAAAAAAAAAGGCAAAATTGTGTTTTTTGAACACTGTCAAAAAACTCCAGCTAACTCTTAACTTGGCAAAACTACTCTCTATATATTAGCTGCATTTATGTGGAAGAATCTGCCTAAGAATATGCTTTTACCAAAAAAGAGGGGGGAAAGAAGAAAAATAAATCAAGGGGAAAAGTCAGCCGTAGCTTGAGAGCACACTCTCTACAGTCAATTAACTGTGATAGCTGTGGACACAATTAACCACGGATTCCTCAATGTCTGGTGTATTTACCAGGTATTAAAACAATCTTACGAAGAAGCAGATTTTGCTGAATAAAATGTACAATTTAGTAACATCTCCTCTGCTACCAATCTTGGTATTACTTGGTACATATTATTTTTTAAATATCTTCATATATCACTTTTTTCCTCATGTAAGCAGTCAGTACATCACCCACTGATGTACTTGAAGGAATAAATAAAAAATAGAATACATTAATAATATTAATGCAGTCTAGTACCAAATCTTACTATTTAAAAGGTTCTTGTCTTTATGAAGGTGGTAAGATCAAAGCAAAAGGCAATTAGATGCACTGATCAATTACTCATTGATCTCAACAAATTCACTTCCAAGCAGTGTAGAGCGAGTTTCAGTTTCATACCAAGTTTACAAGGAGACTGGCTGGGAAAATAAATACCAAATCTTTGGTATAAATATTTTTCATTCCCTTACCTGAAACTTTCCCATTAGCTGTGAGATGTGACAGCAACCTAAACCTCACAAGGCCATGAGGATCTAATGACATTTCTTTGGTTCCTTGCTCCCTTCTGACGTTCTCCTTTCAGGCAAAGGAGTTTCCAACCAGCAATGACCCCACTGGTTCATCGCCTCCCTGCATTGCATGAGGACGGGCCCAAGGAAGAAACGGCATCCTGAAGACCCCTACGTTAATGGGATATCAGAGGCTGATATTCCTACCACCCTACCTTTACTTTCTCCTCAAGACTACCTGCAGACAACCAGTTCCCAGCAAAACACTTAGGACCTACAGGAGAGCTAATCTGCATTCTGCTATGTGCGTACTTGAAAATGTTGTTGAAGACTTGCAAATAATTATAAAACTGGTTTCTCAGCCTCTCACTAAACACACAGACGGTATTTCACATTTGCCCTAACATTAAGATAAATAACATGGTGAAATTAGGAGATAGATAGCAAAATTTATTGCTGTTAGTGCTGTTTGCTTCCTAATGCCATCCTCTTTTTTTCGAAACACCAAATTCATTAACCATGCAAACAGCCAAATTCCACATCCCCTGCACTACATGGAGGGCGACAGATGTGAACAGGGACAGCTGGACTCAGTGGGCAGCAAAGCAATGCAGAACAGCATCCCGCGATGTTAAGACTGAATTAACTTGAAAGGAAGCTTATGATGAGACAGCGATTCGTTATCAGATTTGCCTGTCTCATTAACTTACTTAAAGCACTTATACTGTATAATTACTTTTAACTGGAACTCCAGACAATCACTTGATTGGGTTTTTTTCCATTAAAACTAACCATTGTGCATAGATCTGTAGAATTATTTATTTATTCTAGTGCTTTAAAACCTCGTTCCAGGCAGAGCATGCACTTACAAGGTGAGAGAGCCGGCCACAAATCTTTGCTTCAATACCTGGATTAAGAAGGAACTCTTCACTAGTGCTTAAGAGAAAGCACAGGTCTAGTTATAATGGAGAAAAAATTACTTACTCCACCTCTACCAGTAATCTTTTGAAGTTCATATAAGGCAGAAGTGAGGAAGACTTTGCTGTAGAAAAATAAGGTCCAACTTCACCTAATACCTTCTTCACTGAATGTCCACCACTCTTTAATGACAAGCAAGGGAAAAAGGATCCTGGTATTAATCCCCTTACTCCTCTACGTTAAATAGTCCAGTCACACACTTTAATTAGAGCAGAATTTTGCTTTTTAAAACATTCTAGGGCTGATCTTCGGCATTTAATTTCCTTATAGCAGGCACGCAGACATCTAAAGATTTTCATAGCTCATGATTTTCATAGTAATTTCACTGACAGGTGTCTAATGTAATTAGACTCTTTGGGAAAATCAAGTTTTTCTATTTGATCCAGCGACACACTACACTAAACGAAGGGCCTTTTAACCCTGCAAAACTTGGAGCCTTGGAGGTGGACTGAAAAACCCCTCTTCAGCATGAAAGCCGAGCCCTGGAACAAATGTCAGTGTTCACGCGCGGCAAACCTCAATCCAAGGGGCGTGACTGCCTCTCCCGTAAGGCGTTCCAGGACCCGGGGAAGGGCAACGGACAGGGCAAATTGTTTACTTATTTCACCTCACATTGACTGACTGCCAGTTGATCAGCTGCTATTAATTTGTATTAAAAAGCTGCTCTAGAGCCCTTCAAGCTTTACTTTGTGGGTGAAGTTAGTTTTTGGTCTAGTAAAAATTGCCAGTAAAGTTGGCTAGGGCATTGGAGAAACAGAAAGCTGGTCCCCATCTTACTAAATGTTTTACTTTGAGGATGTGATTTAACGATGGGACAACTTACCCATGAAAATCTGCATATCTGTGTTTTCAGGATGAGAGTTTTTGGTGATTACCGAGTTCGGTTTTCTTAGCTTTGACCTCTGTGCTTGACTGTAACAAATCTTTTACTGCAAAATTTTTATTGTGAACCTCTATAGTGATTTTTTCTAAAAAAGTTTTCAAAACTATTTTTCCTGTATATTCTCTTTTCTGGTTCTGCTTATATTTTTAAAAGATTTTTTAAAAAAGCAAAATAGACTATAACAATCTTTGAATTGAAATAAATAGGGCTTTGTCCCACTTTGTTCCTCTCAAAAACATGTTTTTGCAACCAATCTCCAAGGCCGGTTAAAACTGCAATCTGTTCTAATTTCAAACAAATCCAAAACTTTGTTGTTTAAATGTGAATCAAGGTCTCGAAAATGTGAGCATTATATTTGCCCTATTGAGGAAGTTTCAAACTGTGTTTTAAATTCAACGGGTCCACTGAGCTTTCCCAGCCAGTGTGGTTCTTAGGAGCAGGGCGCTGCTGGACGGCAGGTGGTGCCCACTGAGGTGCGTGCTCCTGCAAATCCCCCCAGCAGGCTCAGTGACTTCTCTTTACAGACCCTTTTACTGACTCCGTTTTACTACGACTTTCCAGACCATTACGCCTTTTCATGCAAATTCACTATCTTTTTACAGCTTCAGGGACCCATCACGACTAGCCTTACATGATGTGCTTTAAAGTTTGTGCCACGAGCAGCAGCCATAGAAAAAGAGACCTGAGAGCCAGGCCAGGTCTGAAACAGTCCCAGGCAGGTTTGTGTGCCGGCCCAGCAAGTCCTGGGCGCAGACAGGAAACAATCCCAGCTGCAAACCAGAACACTCTGTTCTGATACACAGCTGATGGTCTGACCAATGTCCTTTCAGTCAACAAAAAACCACCACCAGCACCACAACCCCCCAGACCCGCTAGGAAGAACTCCCCTCAGCTACTTCAGTTGTCAAATTATATGTACGAGCTTAATGTTTGCATTATGATACAACACGGCGCAGTAAATATTTTTTTCCTAAAATTAATCCTCAGTATTATTACAGCCAGAAAAAAACTTCATCTGAACACAAAAAAGGTGACAAAAAAAAAAAAGCATAAGTTCTTCCGGCATCTTTAAATAATGCAAATAAATCTTTTTACTCAGAAGCCCAGACAAAGTTTGTCCTAATGAGAAATATAATTAAGTTTAAATTTGCCACAGAGAAAACTCCTTGAAAAGAAATCTTTCTAAATATTTCTCCTGATTTTGGATTGATTCAAAATATTCTTCGCAAGCAGTAATTGAGCATGATGCGGATGCTCAGTCTGAATGAAAAGCCAGTAACGCTACCTAAGCAAAGAGAAGTAAGCTTGCAAGAACAGTCCTTTGCAAACACTCAAAGAGGTTTTGAAGACCCTGTTCTTCTTTTTCTGAGACTGTTTTGTAAGCTGCCGAAGCACAGGCAGAGCCCTGCAGGAGCCCTGATTTACCTTGGCAGATCCACGCTAGCTAAACTTTGCAGGACCTTACTGCAGTCTTAAACCCATGTGAGGAATCTTTGAGGTGAGAACAGGCCTGGACTTCGTTCTCTCTGAAAAGGTAGTAAAAAATGGTGCAAACTTCTGAATGACTCTAGGCTTTAAAAAAAAAAAAGAAAAAGGAAAAAAGAATAAAAGGAAAAAAAAAAAAGGGGGGTGGGGAAAGGAGATTGTTTGGAGAAAATGTAGCTGCCACTGAAGCAAGAGCAGCCTCTATACAAAATACGATAACCAATGACCCATGGCAAATCTTTTTTCCAATGACTTTTAATGAGTTTCTCCTACTTTTTTACTAGTATGCGAAACAAATGGCAGACGGAGCATTTATCATTGCTATGACCCTCACATACACAAAAAGTTATTTCAATAGATGCAACTCATGAGAATAGCTACTTCATGTGACTCGTAACACTTCAGTTTTGAAGACTTCAGGCCATAAAGCTGGATAGCTGATAGCCAATATTTTCAATAAAAGGGAAAGACAGCAGAAGCTTAATAAACGCAGCACATAAGGCTCATAAGGGCATAAAATCCTGATTTTAACTCCACCTCCTGGCCAAAGGGGAGAAGGAAAAATTTCAGTTGATTTCATCCTTTCCGATACGATACTTTTTTGTGTTGGAATATGGGTAGAAAACCAAGGACTGTGGTACAGCCACGTGTCAGGATATACTGTTGGGCAAACGCTTCTCAAGTTGAGAGCGTCAGGTACAGAAGAGACACGAGAAACCATTCTCAGTAACCTCTTTGCTGTCTGCCTCCCCAGCAAGCGTTCAGTAGCCAGCCCTGCACAAGGACAGCCAAACTCAAAGGTCTTACGTCCGGTATCTGTACATGAGCTGATGGAAAGTACCTAAAAACGACTGACCATTACCACCAGTGACATTTCCGAGGACTCTTAAACCAGCATGAGAGCTGCCCCTGTGCTCTGTACCGCTTTGCTGCCAGCAGCGCTGTACAAGAGGCACTTTTCACTGACAGATGAATGCACAAAGATGAAGTATTTACCTGGCATTCCCTGTAATCATTAACTGTGTTTAAAGAGAGGCAGAGAAAATGATCCATGCCCACAAAATGGTCAAAGCTTCCCCCAAAATACCATACTGAATCCCATGTGTCTGCATAAACGATACATTAGACTGATCTTTAGTCACACCACTCCATTTTTTCCCATTTTCTGTCCTCTTTTCTGCATAGCAAATTGTCAAAAATCACTGAAGTTGAGCAAAACTGCACAGAATGGCACGTCATGCTGTCAGGTAAAGAAATGGGGTTTAAATACGTTTTCAATATAGACTCACAAAAGCTCAGGACCAGATGAGAGACTGGGATCTGACAGAAGTTTGAGGCACTATTTTTGCCAATTTGTCACTCTCTGCAGCACTCAGACCAGCTATCAGAGAGGGAGACACTAAACCCCAAGCCCCATGGCCCCATGCGAGCAGTAGTAACACGCTTGTCTAAACTTTTCCTCATAACAAGGACACTGCAAAAACTTTCGAGCCCAGTTTGAAACTCTGGCATGAGAAGTACCTCAAGGATCTTTCTGAGTACTACTATTCGAGCAGTGCCTATGGTTCCCCTTGCTTCAGGGACTCTGAGCAGAATATGTAAGGCAGTTCTGGAGTCCCCAGAAGTTGAAGCAGTGCCTTATAGGTGCCTTCTCCTCAACAGCACGGCTTCTCCTCTATGCCTAGCTACTCCTCCTCGGTGTCAGCACACTTGTTTGCACGAGCATGCATTTATTTAGACCAGCAAGCTGATTTAGGTTAAAAATACTTCTTCAGGGGAAAAACCTCATGTTTAATTAAAACCTGAATCAGTTCACACACCCAGTTAAGTGGTGTTCAGCCCCATCACCACCATGCCAGGACAAACACCAAGGTGGCTGCTTGAGCCGTCCAAGGCCAATCAACTCCATTATGGGGGGAATCAAAGCTAATAGCAAAACCATAAGGTCCAACAGAAATCAGTGCAACAACCAAAACTAAAACCTAAGCCTTCTAATGTTGTGTGCTCTGTTTGATAAATGTGCACGTCTGGGATTCCATAAAACTACAGATCCAAAGATCTTCATTTAGCCTTGACAAAGAAGTTGCCATATGGTTGTGATCTGCTCAGCAGTAACAAAAGCATAAACCTGAGGCCCAAGGATCCTCACAGAGACAAAACCAGACAAAAAGATTGGATGGGAGAAATAATGGCACAAAATGCTGGATAGACACGTATCTTGACGAGATGCCAGCATTAGCAGTGAGCTCAAGGCATTCAGTAAAAGAAACAGACTCCCCGCATACAAGCGCTGATCCTCTCTTAGCCCTACGCCATCCCTGCCCAGGCAAAAGTTTTTCCTTTTTAGCTGAAAGGAACTCCATTTGCCTTGGAGAAACAAACAGCAGACAAATGGCCCGTGCTACAGAAACTGCTGGATGCACAGCA
>NW_010417941.1:16782-54687 GCF_000710305.1 Buceros rhinoceros silvestris | reverse complement strand
AGCAGGAATCATCAGTGGAACATACGCAAAATTTGCATTTCTGAACTCGCTCATCGTTTTTGTTAAAAAGCAACAATATCTGCAATACTGCTGATACAGGAGGCAGATGAACAGGATTCCAGGTTCACTACAGTTCACAGTAAACCAACAACATTTAATACTGATGTAATACAAAAGAAATTAAACCTGACATTCTGGATACAGAGCTTAGCAAGGTCTGCTTAAAAACGGATCCTGACGTAGCAGTGAGCAGACAAAAAGATATATATAGATCTATATATCCAAACCTGAAGGGTCTTGGGATCTTGGACTTGGATCTTCAACAAAAGGGAGCTCAGCCAGTAACTGCAGCGGTCTGATTTCTTCTGGATTTGTGTTTCAGGTTGGATCCCATAACATTTGTGAGTAATACCCTCACCCTGCGGCTCGTTCTCCTCTTCCATTAGATCCTCGGCATCATAAAATACCTAGACTCTGAGATCTTTGCTCCTCTGTTAATTTCGGCTGAAATAGGTTTTCCATTTCATGTGTACACATACATTAACATGTACACATACAGAGTGTGACACCATAAACCTCACTTTGCAAACCAGACTTCAGACATGCGACCTAAAGTCCATACCTGTAGTAACTGAAACGGATTTGGGAAACTATCAAGTCCAGTTCAATTCTACAAAGAAATGATCCACAAGAACAGTGAAAGCCTGAAGACCAAACTCAAGGAGGTTTTACTTCTGAACTTACCAGAAAAAAGTGTCAGGACTGTCTATTCTGCTTTTGGCTTTTCTGCCAAATGCTGGGGGAAAGAGGGAAAAAAAGGGTACAAAAGTGGTGAGAGGCAGAGATGGTGATGCTGGTAGCAGCCCATCTAGTGCTAGTGCTCTGCTCCCCCTTCACTGCCTCTCACAGACAAGGCATAAACGGCTCTTTTGGCTCAATATTCCTGTGGGATTTTAAAATATATTCATATAGCACAGGTTTATTACACAGAAAAAACTAATACCTTGTTTCTTAAAAATGTGCTAACGATTACAGGGAATTTTCCTATTTATTATTATTATTATTACATACTTACTATGTGTATTCTGGGCATCCAGTGCAAAAAAGCCTATTTCTGCAGACTGAATGCCAGCACATGGTGAAATACCTCATGACGGTTAAGTAAGATTGAAGTCTTTTAACCACTCCAGACAAGCAATTTATTTCTTCCAAACAGGGTGGAAGGGTACTCAGCAGAGGATGGTCATGTTGAAGTTCTGTGTCAGGATGCTGCCTAGAGGTGTTAAACGAAGACAAAGCACTGCAGCGTTTTTTTCCAATTTCACCCACAGCAATGCAGACGAGGCTTTTCTATATGCAGATTTGAATGGCTTCATTTTAAACACTGCCTTACCAAAGGCTTTGGGGGTATATTTTGATCTCTTTGAGAATCATAAATTTCACAATCCAAAGTTTAAAATTATAAGTTTAAATACACACACACGTGTATATTTTTACGTTGTGCATATTTTATACAATATATGCGTATAAAGCTGAAGTAGATGGTAACTTAATTTATCATCGTTAACGTTGCTTTTATAAACAGCTTCTCGATCAGTTTTATCTATGGGAGCACATTAAATCAAATAATGACGATGTCCTTATGTACAATAAGACTGTGCTGAATAGCAAAGGAGCTCAGTCAGCTCTCATAATATGAGTCAGCAATTATTCCGTGATATCTTTAATTTCTTACAAGCTAAATCCTCTTAAGAGCACGGGCTGGAATCCAAAAGGCCAGACAGGAGAGTGGCAGAAAATCAATACTGACAGCTTCTGTCACCCTCCACAATCTATATAGCTCTTTCTAAGCTAAATTGCTTCTTTCTAATCTTTCTAATATTTGGCTGCTTGAGTCTTGTGTATATAACATTAAAAAAAAAAGAGAGATGAACAAAGAAAGAATTACTTTTCTGAAGAGAAAGTTGCTACTCTTGGCACTAAAAATCAGAACAAAGCTGGTTCTTGGTTGGGGTTTGCGATCAAAGGGGCATTTTCATACAGAGTCTGTCCAAAGCCATGACAAAATGCTGGATGTCTCTTCTGTATCAGCCATGACACTGCTGACGTGCATTCACCCCAAATTTGCAAGACAGATTAGTACCAGTTGGGCCCACTTCATTTTCATATAGCACCTTAAAAAGTACAGTTCCTTACGTGCTTAGAAGGGTTAATATCAAAATGCAGTGAGGTAAAAAATGCCAGGAGGCTTTAGATCAAGCTTTTAAAACGGTCTTCTTGCCTATTGTATTTTTAATTATGAATAAATACCAGCACTAATAATCAATACATGCAACACAGAGGGAAACATTAATTTTTCAAGAAAGGGATTTTAATATGAAGCAAAGAAAAGGTCATTCTAATCGAAAAGAGATTAAAATTAAAATAAATTAAACATTCCTTTAACTTTTATATGAGAATTTAAGAGGCACTGCAGCTGTTAGCAATCTTCTCTTATTAAAAAAAAAATGCCTTAACAACAATAGGAGAGAAATACAGATTTTAGCAGACAGGGAATGACAATTTGTGTGCTTGAGAAGAATCAATGCTCAGCAGTATCAAGGTTTTATTTGGTGTCTTTCCTTGAGGATGTGAGACATGTCTGTTGATATTAATTTTTCTTGCATCCTGAATTTGTGAGTTTTTTCAAACATCTTTTCAAGATTGTTCTCCTGTGACCTTAAAAATGGGGTTTATAGCTTAGTAATCACAAGTAAGCAAGTAATGAAAGTAGAAAAGTTGTGATGGTGGTCATCACTTTGGATTTTTAAAACAATCCTATTATGTGTTTTCAAAGAAGCTTCTGAAGTATTGATTTTTTTTCTTTATTAAAAGAAAACCCTTCTTTGGTCAACTTGATACAGCATCTACCTGCATGGAAACATAAACCTTCAGCAACTGCAACGAGCAGAAATGAACATCAAGCCTACAACATCAACATCTTAGCATGTATAAGAGACCCCCCAGGACACTCCCCGACACTAGCTCCAGCAAACCAACCACCGACATCTCCTGGCCTCCCGGGCAAGCCCAAACACCTGCTAACCAACTGCCTTTCCAACAGGGAGGGAGGGAGGGAAGGCGAGATTCCTGCCGGTACAAAGCACAGAAAGCCCTGTGACACAGCATGGCACGGCCAAGTTACGCCTTTTCCCTGGCTGACTCCCTTGAACTTACCAAGAATTCCAAACCGTCACAGGCCTCATGAGGAGAATAACCTGTGTCGGGCACTTGAAGCGGTTAGCACTGACGGTATACACACACAGATATTCTCCACGCACAGACTACTTCCACTTTGGAAATACCTTACCAAAGGAAGCGGATCTAAAATTATTGCTGTGAGGAACAGCTCCTGGAAAAGCCCTAAGTTTTCACTCCTTTCTTTTTCTTGAGCCCAAGTGTTTGTCATCTGCTTTAAATGGCAATTTAGCTGCTGAACACAGGGCTTTTAATACTGACCTTGCATGCTTAATTTTAAAGGCAATGAGAACAGAACAATTTAATAGAAATTCACTGACCTTTTAAAAAGCTTTCCTACACCATTTTCTCTCATAAATTGGTAAAATATTTACTAGCGTGAAGCTTTTACTTTTCCCATTAACAAATACTTTTTCTTCTGCCTACTTGATTCTAGTCATAATATTCTTTATGATGTAACTATTTGCCACACAGATAATTATGAAATAAAGTATTTTTAAACCGTATTTAAAAATAATGAGTCACAAAGAGAAGTAGTAGGCAAAACAGTTCCACAGTATGTAAGTGAAAATGCAAATAGTTTTAATGTCTATCTAAAAGGCTGTTTGTCTAGTCTCAGAGCTCCCTGGCTCTTGTACTGCTTTGGTTCAGTCTTTATTCTGGGCAGCCAAGCACGTCAGAAGGACGGGCAGAGAGGAGCTGCCTCCCGGCTGATGTCATTCCACACCCAGGTAACCAACCCCAAACAGCCCATCCCCTATACTGGAGGGCCTAACCATTAACAAGGTAACAGCTCATCACCCAGAGACAATTAGTTCACTACCTAAGGAGAAGACGGCATAACTAGTCATGGTAATAGGATTACCAGAAGTTTATATCAGTATAAAATAGTTACATATTACTATAAAAAAATACCACAGCACACACGTGGCATTTATTAACGTCCGAAGAGACCTTACAACTCCCTGCAGCCCTCACATGTGTTAACACCCCATTGCTCTACCAAGGCACAGGAGGAACAGAAGGCAAAGCCATCCTCTTGCACTTACTGTTTCCAGAGTGGAGGGAGTAGCTCCTAATCTACTGCTTAATGTATTGACTTTATGTGAATGGAAAGATGACATCAGTATCATCAGTGGGCAGGATCAATGGGAAGGCAAAGAAGTCAAACAATCTCACCTGCGTACAGGACGACAACATTAAAGCCACTGTAAAATCAGATAACGCTGATTTGATTGAATAGCACGGAGGAGAAAACGTGATGTGCTGGGCTAACATCCTCCATTAACCAATTTAAAACTACGTTTTTCAGATTTGATTATCAAAAGAACTGTTTGGAAACACACACCATCACAAAACGAGGGATACAGGGTCTCTCCAGCGCTATGTAATTAAAAGCCAACATTGATCACTTGACTCTTTAAGCCAGAACCTCTGTCGAATACAACTGTATTCAACAATAAATTCAATTACAAATTTGCTTATTATTTTAAGATTAAAGCATGCTGTCTTACACACACTGAGCTACATACTCGGAACGCCAAGTGGAAAGTGTTCATTACAAAAGCAGTCATGCTTCAGTGACAGCAATTATCATCTTGCACTTGTTAAATGCCATACAAAATGAGACTTGCTTCAGACGGTTTTATTTCTGCCCACCTGACCTGAATCCAACTAATGATGTACCTCAAGAGCTACACTTCTACAACAGCCAGCACCACCAATTGATTACTGTGTGGTCTTCTTCAGGGGTTTTAGTACAAAAACACTCTGAGTGAATACAAATAACATCTTTGATACTATCTTTATTTGAAAATAAATCATCCACACTTGCATTCGTCATGGAAAAGCAGTTTTATAGATTTCAACTGATGTGGCTTAGCATCTTTTGAAAGATTCAGTTTCAGATTGGGTTTATAATGTCGAATTAAATATATTAACAACAGTTGATTATAAGCGCTATCTTTGGGATGAAATGATTTCCTTATTTAAAATGTGTAAATACCAACACTAATAGGAGCTAGAAAAACAGTTGGAACCTGCGCATATATAAAGGCACTTAAAAATAACATCAAGCCTCCTCTATTCATGCTGAAGCAATGGTTCTCAATAGACCCTTTCATCTGATTTAGCTATTTCCGTTACCGGCTGCAAAAAGCCTTTTCCAAAAACAGGAGAGGAGGGTCTGAGGATTGTCATGCTCAAGACATCTGTCACTTTTTCTGTCAAGGTTTTAAGAGCTCCAAGCATGTTAGAGCTCTCTTAAAAAATGACAAGAGAAAACAATGTATGAATGACAGGCTGACTAGCTGCCAAAACCCACCTGCAAACCAGCATTTCCCTTCCAACCAGCTCAGGCACAAAGCCAAGCTGTCTCCCCAGGGCTTGCTCATCGGGGCCCTCAGGTAGCCAGCCCTCCTGAAACGCAAACTCATTGAATGGAGGAGAGCTCCTGACAAGCTTTCTTCCCTCACGTCATACGTGTTTGCAAAGCCCACTGAAGCTGATTCTTCCTTGCCAAGAGTACAGGTTTTCGCCAACTTTGATCAAAGAAAAGCTTCTCAATGGAAGAGAACAGACTGAGTTAGAGGAATAAAAGTGCTGACAACATTTTCTTTAGCATAACAAATTCGCTCAAGGTTCATAAAATCTGAAATACTTAAACAAAACCAAAATACCTCTCTAACCTCTGTATCAACAGGATTTGCTGGATTACCACACTTGCATAGTGTTTGCTTTCTCTTCTCGGCTTTACATGTATGAAATTCTATTTAGGAACTTATATAACATTTACATTGGGAAGCCAATCCTTTCTAAATGGCATCATCTAACCTCAAGTCTCAGATCTCTCAGGCAGCACTTGTTCTTTGAAGGTAAATACAGACATTATTCCCATTTTCAAGTACAATTTGTGGCTCATTTCTTAGTTTATATATGAAAGAAATATCTGGAGCAAAACATTCAATTTCTAAAAGACCGTCCAGCCCTACTACATTAACAGCATTCTGGCCAATACTACTCTGCTGCAACACGATGCTCACAAACCCAGTAAAGCAGGTTAAGACTCTTAAGGGAATTTAGCTTTCTGAAGGCAACCTTAAAACCCGATGCTCAGCCCCTTCTGTGCTTAAGATGTGACATTTCCTATTTGGGAAAAGAGCTGCAGTTTCGGGAGCTTTAAGGTTACATACAAATATAGCATCAGGCTGTACTCAGTCAAAACTAAACAACCGTTTTTGTTTCAGCAGATTTCCGTGTAAGCTCCCACAGGATCATGGATGTCTCTCAACAGTCTATTTTAAAAGATGTGATTGTGTTGAAATGCTGATATTTCCTCTGAAAAGGCATTTTGTGTTTCCGTAATAGCACTGAATGCTTGTATTACTGCATCACCAATGTTTCTTTCACAAAATTTGTTAAATTAACTCTGTTCTAAACCAGTAAATTCAGTCGATAAATGGCAGGGCTTTGCACCAGGCTCCAAAGCTCTCCCTGGTCTGGAAGTTTAGATTAATAATTATCTGGCTGAAAATTTAACTCTTCTAATTTTTTTTCCTTTGTTCCCTTGCCAACACGTATGTCTTTTATACCTTAGCTGCAAGGAAACCAGCAGATTTGATATTAGACCACAAGACAGCTAGAAATTGGTGCAGAAAGCAATTTAGATCTGATCATGCTGATGTCCCACTCCATTTGATGTGTTTGACCTTGGTAAGGAACAAGCTGACAGGCCACTGTCTTTAACAGTGGCATTGATGAAATAAGGAGGACCCGTCTGCTCCAAAATGTGTCGGGGTCAAGCGGTTTGGAGGAGGCTGACACACATAATCAGCTTTGGGCTATTGGCCTCAGACAGCTACACTAATGCTTCAAAAACTACTGCTCACCTCTGGTTGTTTATTCAATATTCATATTTCTAACTGAAGCTTAAGAGAGACTGAGAAAGCATCTTGAGAGCTGAATCTAAATGAATAATTTACTCTAAAAACCACTTTTTGCTCCAAAGCAAGCATGTTTTGAGATGCTTTCTGACTATCAAATTACAGCTAATACACAGTCAAACTTTTAACTGGCAAAAGGAAATGCAAAATTTGCTATCCCTTTTCTTTCTCCCTTTCCCAGTATTTCTCAGAAGCACCATCACAAAGAGTAAAGGCAAAGACAGGCGCGAGAGATGCCACATTCCAATACATTGTCCTTGCAGAGAATGAGGACGGCACTGGAAGGCAACAGGCCGTTCAAAGCGTAATTAGATTCCTACAAATGAGCAGCAGAAAGGCACTGTGGAACCCAGAGACAGCCATTCCGCATGTGCCCACCCACCACTCTTCTGACCTATCGACTGGAAAGCAAATTTGATTTTTTTTCTCAGTAGCCTTTCAATTCATACAACCAAACACGCCATACTAATCTAGCTGTACCTTTCATTGGCACCACTGCACACTACAGTTTCCCAAACGACTCCCAGCGCCCCCCAATTCAGCCATGCCCTTCTACTCTGCCTTTATTTCACACGAACAACAGGGTAACGCCGCGGGCTTTAGAAGTTTCTGTGATTTCCTAGGTACAAGCTGAACAACTAACAGAAATGTAGTTTGAGTCTAACGAAAATACCGTAGCATGTCTTCACGACCTTGAATTTCTTTTTCCTTCCTTCCAAGGAAGATGGGCACAATTTTTCCGTTAATTCATCTGTATAATTACAATCTTCACATTATTTTTGTAACAGAATGAAGTTCCGTATCAGCTGAGAGATAAAGAGAAAATTTTATCTCTGACAGCTACTCACAGAAGCTGCGAATCTGCTTTCTTAAACGGACGTCGTCTGGCAAATACCAAAAGTCATTCTGGGCTGACCACATCTGCAACTTCGTAAGAACAGCTTGCGACTTCGGTCACTTCAATAATGACAGCATTTTACATCCAAAGTAACGTAACAACAGAAGGTCTGTAAGATCAACCACTGGGACCAGGGTTGCACAAAGATACAGAAGAGGCCAGTTTGCCTCGAAGAGAGAGCTCTGAGCAAGCTACGGACTTGCCAGTGACAAAGGGACATGAACCTTCAGGTGTGTGGAGAGTCAGTAATGAAGCAACCAATCAGAACAGTTTCTCAAGAAATAAGAGATATAAGCAATTAATATGCAATTTCTGATTGCATTTAAAAAAACAACCTATATTAAGAACTAACACAGAAGGGGTCTGCTGTGCCATATTATTAGTGGTTTCTTGGTGACATCTCTCTCTCTTTATCTGAGACCAGAGAACTTCTGAAGCGCCTGGAGGTGGCACCCAAATAAGAGGTGGTTACAGCTCTTCCTACATCATGGCTCAGAACATCATACAGCTGTTCTTGCATCACCATTCTCCAGTTTCATCAGAGAGCAAAAGGGGAATATTTTATATCAGAAATACTTCTAGCAGCCATCATTGCCTCTCACATTTTATCAAATGTTTTTTAAACTAGTTCTGGATTTGTTGTTTGGGGGTTTGGGTTTGTTTTGGGTTTTAAATGTGAGTATCTAAAAACCAATAGCGGTCTGCATCTAACAAGTACACATCAGTTCTGGGCTGATTAGCATCTTATACTCTGTTTTCTATCATGGTCCACCAACACTTCCTAGAGCCAAAACACACAAGTAAACTAGACTGTGTCCTGTAAGGTGTTCTCACATGCCACAAATTTGCAATTTCAGTCAAAGTGGTTTCATCATCAGAAAAAAACCCGACCACAGATTATTCCTTTGTCTTTGTAGAGAAGGTTTGGAAGCCCCCTCTCTGTCAATTTAAATGTCTAAACACAGAGATGAAAGGTAATTATTAGAATTTTGTCATCTCAATATAGGATTTTGGTCAACATAGACTAAGTTAAGTGAAAGTTGTGCACACATTTGTCACGTACATCAGTGAAGCAAAAATAAGAGCCAATCCCCCCAGGAATCCTTCCATAATCTGGGTAGGTTGGACCACATTCAGTCTCCCAACAAGCAGTTTAACAAGGACTTAAGGAATCAGGTCTGAAGGCTCCCACTCCCCACCACAGGAGATGTGTTACTGGATTTAAGAATGCTTTCTCTCTAGTGCTTGGGATTCTGACACCATAGTGGAAGTTATCTTGACGAAGATAATTTTAAAATATCTTCATAAAAAATGACAGTCTTCCATGCTAAAAGTGTGACGAACCTAACTCATACAGTTGATAGCTGTCATAAAGCTGGCACTCATCACAATGCCCACCCCGCTCATTTCCACCTAATTCTGCTTCTGAGACACACAAAAGCAAGTTCCCATTAGGTTTTGAGCTAAGCTTTCCAATCTAGCCATCTGAGATGACCCGGGCCCTGCAGATCTAGCATACACAGGAAGAACAGGACTTTTCGGAATATAAACATTTGTTTGAATTAATTAGGGTAGCATATCACAGTAGGGAGAGTATCCAGAATAATTACTTTGGATGAGTGGGTACATTAATAATTTCTATCCATATGTGTTAACTGGTTTTAAATGGAGACACCCAAAATTAAATCCAAGGTTCATAGAATGTTGAAATTCTTCCATGCAAATAGGGATGTATGTTGGTACAACAAATTTCCTTGTAGGAAAATGACAATTAATAATTACAACAGCTCTACTATAAAGTCTTATGGGAAAAATAAATGGGTTTGGTCAAAAGAAGAGAAGTTCAATACAAAAACAAAAAAATAGACACAGGGTATAGAGGGAAAGATATTTCTTACTCTATAGGATCCCTAATTTTTAATCTCCTCCCAGATCAACCTACCTGGCAATTTGGGGAAAAAAGAAATAAACACGTGTGATGCTACAGTAGCTAAACACTTCCCTACCAGACAGACCAGTGTATCTGGATTTCCCAGTGCTCTTGTAACTCTAAGACTACTCTGATGGGATGTCATTAACTAACTCATAACAGCTTCCATTCTCCCAGACAAACACTTCACGAATCTACAGGTCTCTCTGGAGCACGCTATGCCAGCCACTTCCGTGGCCAGATGGAAGGAAGGGATACACACTATACCGTTACTTTCAGCAGGTGAAACTACATGCTCTTCAATAAACGATCCTCCGAAGAAGATATGAGCACACACTGCTGGACTCAGATCTTTTACCAAAGAGTACACGGGTACCTCAATGAATCACATTGTGAAATGGCAAGAATTGCCAGTCAGAAGGAAAAAAATCGCGAATGCTAATCTCCAGTCACACTTCTCTGGTGCTCTAATCTCCATAAAATTAAACTGGATAAAAAAGAGATCACGGTTTTTTTTTTTTTTCCTCAATTTTTTATACATCGCAGAATTTCAAACGACCTCTACAGACTGCAGAATTATATCCAACTAATGTTTTTCGGTATTTACAGCTTATTTTTCTTGTTTTTCCTATCTGGAAACACAACAGGTAAGCAAGACAGACTGACTGTCCTCCAGTTCTTAACCAAAACTGAATCTGAAAGGTGAGAACTTAAAAATAACAGAAAACGGGTTATTTTGTATAATACACCTGCAAAACTTAGTGACTGTGCCCTGTGCAGAACAAGACCAAAAATTCCGTCTTGAAAAAACAGAGAGAAACAATGCAAAGGAAAAAAAGGAGAAATTCTATTTTTTCCTCATTCTTCTTTTAACGGAGGCAACACACAATTTGGGGCAAATCTACTCTTCAAAACTAAATGGCTGTGGGTCTGGAGTTTTTTTCCCCAAAACGTGTATTTTAGAAATCGTCCCTCCATTGCCTACTTTATGTAGTTCCCGTAGCAAAGCTGTTACAGTTTCATCCTAGAACCACATTTCAGCCTTTTCACTGCTGAGTCTTTAATGTGAAAATCAAGAGTGAAATTGTGCCTTATACAAATACAAACCTGAGGGAACTTTGGCTGAGTTTCTCCAGTTTTCATCCAATGGGAAATTACATTTTGGCACCTGATTCTAAGTATTTTAGACACCGGTTTGGCCATACCAGTTCATTTTAATCTGATTCCCCAAGAGAAAGACAGTGTCAACAGATGATCAGAGCCACAAAGTCATGTCAATACGCGTTGTGCTGCACGACTGGAAGATCTCAACACACCCATTTTTTAACTGTGTAGACAGGCAGGCAGCTGCATGTCTAATAACATATTCTACCTACAAAGACTCAGGTTTTATTGAGCAACATATGCTTAATCTACAGGAAAAAAAGGCCTTTAGGGCACCTTTTAGGGTGTATTGAAAAAACACACCATTCTCTCCTCTCTCACCTCCCCTTCTGCCTTTCTTTCATTTGCGGCAAAATTCAAAGCAATTAAGCAGGTTGCTATATTTGGTGTGTCTAACCTTCACAAGTTGATAACATAATGAATTTAATAACTACTTTAAATGTAACGTGTGACAAGTTGACACCCGGGGTTTGCATCATGCAATTTCATTTTTCCAGAATTCTTTTGTTATGCCTCAGGAATAGTAATATGATTAGGAATAATTTCTTGATGGTACTTCTTATTTTTACTTTTCTCCCCCATTATAAACATTGAAAATCTACTAAATACTCTTCTACAAAGACTCTTGGTAGCTGCTTATCAGAGGAAAGGAACTAACATAACTAGAGCCACACAACTCACCAGTTGCACCCTCTGTGAACATATGACCAGTAATACAGGTTCAGAATAATGGTATTACAATATGTCAGAGCCAGAATCTCCAAAAAGCACTTGCAGAATCGAGAGCATCGCTCTGTTTCCTTTCACAACAGCCAATACCCACAGCTAGGAAGGAATTGCCACGTTCCTTTGCCCTCAGAAGAGCACAAAGTAAAGTATTCTTGATTGCTTTAGCCACAGAGTTCAGTTTAGCTTTAGCTAAAGAGTTCAGTAGACTCACAAACAGCAACTGGGCTGCGACTCACACATAAGGCGGCCTCACTTCTTGGTCAGAAAAAAGGTTGACATCACAGGAAAGATGTGAAATGGTGCTCAGCTGCATGGAAAACTTTAGAGGAATACCAGTCTTGTACTGCAACAGCTCTCAAGTACACATTTTATATATTATTTTGATATTCTGGACAGTTGCTGTGCATTTTGATGCAGCCTTGTGTTTTGAAACAGCTCTCAAGATTCTGTATGTATACTGAAAGTAACTTTAATCAAAGCGCAGTCCTGGGAGAACTGGTACTTAGCCCAATTCTGCAACCTGCAGCCAAGTTTACAAAGCGTGTTTCACTGCTACATTGTAGATGGGAGTGAATGGACATAATAAATTCCGTATTTTTAGAGTGCACATAAAAAACCCAGGAAATCACTACACAATATTCTCATTGTAAACCCTGCATATCCTTCTTTCACACATTCCTGCCTCTGAAGAGTATTTTAGAAGTTCTTAAAGCACAAGCTCTTCACATTGGCTAAGTCAGACGCGCAATTTTCTTTGGTCAAGTCAAGTCAAAGGAAGTTGAGCACTTTGAAGTCACTGGGCACCATTTAATGACATGTCAGGTTTGCTGTGATTCTGAATAATACATTTACGCCTAAGAACACTCATCCATTGATCTATTTTTCAACATAGATAAATCTTAATTGAATTTACATTGTCTAATTTCCTCACATACAAGATCACCATAATTTCAAGATCGTATCACAAAAAATGAAGCAAATCCTGCAGGAATACAAACCACGAGCACTGAAAGTATCTTTTCATTGCCCTGATTTTCTTCATCCTTAATGAATTTTAAAATGCAGCTGAGCAATCCTCAGTGAGGTATAAGAAGTAGCTTACAGAAAACATCTTAAGATCTTTAACTACAGATTATGTATCCATGTTTTTCTACATCCAACCCTGAAAAAATGATGTCTCTGGTAAGGTCTTCTGGAAGATACAGAAAAGTGATAAAAAGTACTTAGAAAGGACTTTTATGACATTTTCATGTTCTAGTCATGATGAACCAGGACTTTTATACGCAGCATGTAATCTGAGAAATTAGTAAAACTCATATTCATTCAAATTACGTTGGGTAAAGCAGTTTCCACAAAGTAGCACTTGCTAGCTGCTCGTGATGGAACAGCCCTCCCGTTTAAATTATCTGCTTTCTCCTGCATTTTTTACCTTGTCAAATATTCTTAATGGTACTTCATTGCTGCATTAAAAAATAACCAGGCAGATACTAATTATTGCCTTTAAACTGTGTGGTAATGAACAGCCCTGGAAAACACTTCAATGGTTCTCTACTTCAAGAAAAAAATTGCTATTTTTAAATATGTAATGGAATTCTGTTGCCTAAGCCTAGAGCTGAGTTGGTATTTTTGATTCTCTAGAGTCTCCCCGACATGGCAGGACCTACATTACAGCTGCACATTTCTGGAGCAGGAGCTGCTGGAGAGACAAAATATTTAAGAGCACCAAATACATTAGAATTTCTACTTATAGATAGCTAAATCCACTCATGCTTTAAATTGAATTTTCAGTTTGAAACAACACTTTTCACTTTGCCAACACGCAAAGCTCTTCATGACCTAACCAAAACTAAAAATCCTGGAAGACAATAAAAAAAGGAATTGTAGCACAATGGTCTGAAAACCCTCGCAGCAACTAGGGTTGCTCTCTTTTCACAGCCTGCTGAGCCTAGATGATTTTTTCCTGAGACGCTGGTAAGGCCGCTGATTAGATAATGGCCAGCCTTGCCAGGGGAAGAGGCTTGATACCTTATTTTAAAATTTTGCTTGAATACACCTTTTACAATAAATATATTAACACGCACATACAGCAAATATTTGCAGGTGAACATTCCAGAGATTTTCCATCTTTTATTTCGTATTTTACCTTGCCTTATAAGTGCAATAATAACTACCTCCAATAATGTATTTTTAACCAGTGAAGCCTGAAGTATAAACTCACACCCTGCGTTTTATCTCAGCACTGCAAATCTTGGCAGATGGATGTATTTACGGGTTTTGCAGTAGTGTTTGCTTAAAAATGCATTTTACTTTGGGTTAAAACAACACTCAGATTGCTCAATGGTTTCGCTCCACAAAGTCTTGACCTTTCTGTGCCAATGCCCTGTTCCTCGAGTAGATGCCAGGATGTTCATCCCAACTGAAAGGAAAAACACCCCTTCCACGTATACTTCTGCACTCCAGAACACAGAGAACAGGTAATATCCACATTTGAAATACCCACTTTTTGTCTCAACGGCAATTTTCAACTACTTCCTATTCGGCTAAAATTATCAGATGAAATAAAATTTTCTATTAGCATAAATAATTCACCTAAACACTTAACACTGATTTCTCACCTACTGCAGAAGTGCCATAGGGAAGAAGTACAGTGCATTTAAATGCTAAATTCAGTCTACATCCTTGCACTTCAATGATACCCACTCTATTGTCCACATAATAAGTGAAACCTAACCAATCCCTCCACTCTTTAAAATGCTGTCACCCCCCTCCTGCAAAGGAATACTGCAGGTTTACTATAAAAGTACAGGTTTATATAAAAAACCCCTTCTTATATCAGAAAGGATTTGAGCTTGTGAATGGTAGTTCAGTCAAGAGAGTAGCATTTCTGTGCTTCGTTAGCAGTATCCTAATAGTGGATACTATTAGGAAAAAATTATGTATCTTGTAACCTCAGAAATCCTTGACATTATACTGACTGTCTTGAGAAAAGTACAATACGGAAAACATTTCCATTTCAAATATATGAAAAGTAGATGTAAGGGTGTCTAAAGGTATGGTTCTCCCATTGAAAACCACAGACTTTTATTTCTGTCCCCAGCCAGGAACACACCTGTGTATCTACTGATCTTCAAAAAATACCTGCAACTGCATCACAGCCTACTCGTAAGTCTGCTACCGACAAAGGATGAAGTAGCCGTTCGCTCCTCTGATGCTCAAAAACATTAAGATGGAATACAAGCAGAAGAGATGTATAGCAGAACGTTCAAAACACACAGTTAAAAGCTGTATTTAACAGCGCAAAAACGATGCAGAGCCTTGCAATCGATGTAAAATGTTACAGGCATTCAGAGTATAAATTAGAGCTCGGCAACGACGCAATGGCTGAATTTCATCTTGGTAATCTAGCTGCAGCACTCCGAATTAACTGCACTCTATTCAGGCTCACATCATTCTATTTAATAGCAAGAGATTGTGGCTACGGCAGATGTATAGATCAGCATCAGACCACCAAGGACTGCGAGAGCCCTGGTACTGACTCCTGCAAACTGCTGGGCACCAGTCTTAGCGAGATTATTCGTGGGGGCAGCACCGATTAGCTCTTTGCCAGATCAGATGCACAGAGGCTGTAAAAACAGTCTGTATCTAAAAAGAACTTAATAACAACACAATTTAAAATACTACAGGCTGCAGGTGTAATTATTATTTCAAAAGGTTACACAAAGAACTACATTTTTCCTTGCTACTGTGTAGCTCTTCTCACAGCTATGGACAAACACATTCAGCATATCTGTTTGTCATCATCTATTGAATCAGCAGAAAAAATGCCTCTGTATAAGTACACGAAATTACCATACAGAGGAAAGAAACTACAAGTAAAGGGTCCACCAGCCAATCTGCTCCTATCAATTAAACCTTGCTCATCTGAGTGCAGCGCAGGGAAATGGATGTGAGTCATGCAAGGTTGAGCTTCAGCTGCTTGGAGGCTACAGAGCTAAAAAATATAAATACATTAAAAAAAAAAATCAGTGGGAAGAAGAGGTTACAGATTTTTCCTACGCGTTTATTTTCTCCTGTGTGTTGACAAGTCGCCAAACTACCATCACCACGCACAATTCCAGAGCAGCATGACGGGAAGCCTTTTGTTTGTTTTACCTGAGCACAGACTTCGTAAGGACGTAGGAAAACACTGTGCATCGCAACGTCTCTTGTTCTGCTGTTACATCTTTAAGTTCAAGGATTTAGAATTACGCACGAATTCAAAAAAGCCAGCATCGCCAGAGATTGGGCCCTTCCCCCAAGCCTGGATGACTTCAAACATGCAAGGGAGAAAACTGTGTTTACTTTGCGGTGGAAAGCTGATTAATTTGTTAAGAATTCAAGCCTTAAAACTCAATCTCACAAAGAAACTCTAGGGATAAAAAGAAGAGTACTTACACAGTTTATTAAATATTTTAATTACAATGCTATGCCAAGCAACTAATCATACTAGGCACTTACTATAAAGATACCGTATCCAGATGACAATTTCAAATTATGACTCTCTTAAGGTGAAAGTTACATCAAGGGCCAACTAAACTTTGAAAGAAAATTCCAAGGCTTTTATTTAGCCTATATTACACAAGCTTGGCAGAAAAAAAAACTGTGCTTGTTTGGGAGGTTTTTTATTTGGTTTTTTTTGTTATAACAATTTGTGTCTTCTGGTCTATTATGTATTTTCACTAGTGTAACATCCCCATAACAAACGTGAAAGAGTTGTGCAACGTCCAGTTCTTGTCCAACACTATTTCACTGACTCACGCCCAGATTTATCACTGGATCCTCGTGTTACTTACAGACACAAAAAAGTATGCAAATTGAAACCAACAAAAAGAGAATACGATTCAGGTTCAACATTAAAAAATGGATTTAAGTTCTAAATGGATTTAAGTTCTAAGTTTGCCAGTGAAATTTTCGACCTTCAGAAAAACTTTCTGTGACGTAGTACAAGTACATGATATTCTAGAAAAGAAGCAGAAGAAATTTCTTCCCCAGATGAGGAGTGAAAGCCAGTGTTCCCTTCCTCCTACTAGCAACAATGGCCCACGTCATCTACGCTTAATATACTGCGTGTGAAAGCACAAAATCAAACCTGCTTAGCTCCTAAGCACTAGGATAACACATATAATGGCAAGTGTAGCACCAGCCAATTAAAATCTAAATGCCAGGAAATGTTAGAGATAAAACACATAATTTGTCATATGTCACTTTCCTTAGAAGTTTTTCACAGGCTCAGCCTATAAAGTACATATTTAGATGCAGTCATATTTAAACTATTTGACATGAGACACTTGCAGACAAGATTAAGCTAAGCCAACAGCTATGCTTTAAATGTTTAGGCACTCTGTAGGACAAAAGACTATTCACAGAAGAAATGAATGCAGCCTCATACTTCATCACATCTTTGAAACTGCAGTTATCTCCCAAGACAAAAGCTTGTTCAGCAAAACAACACTACTGTGGTGGGTCGCTTTACGTATATGAATTTGGGTTAGGGTCTGGCAAGTCTCTGCCTTAAAAGCTACAGACAAGAGTTGGGACACAGAAAGAAATTACTACTACTCAGTTAGACCCTGCTTCTAGGGCAGAGAATTAGGTCCTGCGCTACATCAAAACCCGAGCAATCCACAGAGCCTCGAAGCTGGCCAATTCCAGTTTGGTGTCAAAATCCTGAGGCACAATGAAATCGAGGGTAGAAGAGGCAAGTATGAACAGGCAGACAAGAAGGAATTAGAGAAACAGAGAAGAGCTGGAGCAGGAGTATGGCAAAATGCAGGAGGCCATAGTGCAAGCGGAAGAGGAAGCAGCACAGCAAGCTTTCTGCTCAGCGCTAAGTGGCAAAGGGGTTCTCGTGGTAAGGACCACTGGCCATTCGATGCACGCCAACAGCTGCCACGATGCGACTTCCTGCGCTCTGCACCGGCGCTCCAACATTGTATTTTTGGAAGTTTTCTTCCTTCTTTTGTCATATAAAAGTTGAAAGAACAACAGTCTTCAATCCTCTACAAATAGAAAATGAAGGCGTTTTTCCTGTTCACTTCATTCCAGTCCAACTAGTCTCTCAAATTGACCTGGCTTCCCTGCTTTTCTTCCTAACAGTATTAACAGAGAAACCTAGGAGATTTTCCTGAGCTGAGTTAATGCCTGGGGAATTATTATATTTAATCTGAACAGTCTGGTGAGTTTAGCAAGTCTCGAGATAATTACCTTCAGGAATGCTTCTGACTCTTCTCTCCCGAGTCTCTAACATTGAGCATAATTCTGTATTTTCATTTCTTAAGCAGTATGTTCCCCAGCTTCCAGACACACATACCCTATCTTTACAGCTGACTGAAACAGATCCCAATATTACAATGCTGGGTTTGTCTTAAAAAAAAAACCAAACCAAAAAAACCAACAAAACCCAGTCGTCTATTAAAAATGTAACAAAAAGCAACAGAAGAAAAAGGTTACATTTGCAAACTGCATTTTTAATATATCAGCAAACTTTATTCACTTTACAAACACCTGCAATATCCTTTGTTGCACGTTGCATACGACACGTACTAAACCTCACCACAGAGCAGGGTTCTAATTTACTGATGATTATAACCACTGCTACAACTTCGACTACATTGTTCTGACAAAAGCAGATGCCTTTTTTGCATAAACATCCCGGTACCTCTGATGTACTTATTTTTGGAAACCCTTTGAAAACACTTCTCTGAAAAAATGTAGGTTATTTTAACGTGCACTGTCTTGTAGAATATCTCCTATTTGGCTGCCAAGTTATCTCTAAGTGAAAGCCAGAAAAATATCACTGTATTACAGTTACGATTGTCCCTTTGAAATATCTGTATATAATCGTACAACAATTATACAAAACTTGCCATTTTTAATCTGTCTCTATTTGGAGAAGCCTTCCCAGATTCTGTTTCACGATCAAGGTTTTAGTAGGCACGCTAGATGCTGCACACGTATTATATCTAGTTTATAGGTCAATAATCTATACTGGCAATGAGAAGAACTTACCACAAACTGCAAAGTTAAATGCAAGTATCCAGTTTCTCTTGGCTGTAATTGAAAATTCTGTAATTTTATACACTTTTTGAAAATCCTCTACTTATCTCCAAATAAATTAAGGGAGAGAAAAATAATCACATCAAGACAGAGCAAAGGCACCTCTAATCTAATAGCTCACCACCAATGCTAACAGATCTTTTCAAGGTTATTAAAATCATTTCATGAAAGATGCTGGAAAAATAACCATCTCCTAACAAAATTTCTTTCTCCTCCTCCCAATTTTTTTTTTGTTACATTTATTTAAAGAATGAGGGATTTTTACTCCCTTCCATTTTCACATTTCATCTCTATAATTGCAGATCTAAAGAAAGAGATGCTCTGATTTTTCTCTAATCACGCTCTTGGCCTCAGTGGTATTGTGTCATACTGAATTACCCATGACTTCAAGCTCCTTCTCTCAGTTTTAGATGTTACGTCCTTCAGTTTCAATGACTGTTCCTTCATTGCTGGGTGTGAGCAATTTTAAAACAAGTCTAATAGCTGTAACCTGGTGGGGCGGAGTAGGAGCCCTCATTATTTATGGGGAAGGGAACAGGCTCTTTCATACCCTCTGCCTTTGATAAAAATCACACAAAAGCCTTTTCATATCTAAAATTACTTACAGACTTTTCTCACCTCGCACGCATTTTTTATGGACTCAAAAACTGTTAGTGAAAGCCTTGTAGAGAAACCAGGACTGAAAATATAATTAATATATCTACATAAATGAGCAATAGTATCAGGCGGTACACTCTTAAGGAGGTTGGTACTGGTGTTTTTACAGTAGTTCCTGCACTGGTGTTCGCCATTTCTGCAAAGCATTAATAAGACCTGACTGAGAGCACAATGAGAACTGAACTTTCCACAGTGGTTTTTAGGTGATTTTTTAATGGAGAACATGGCCTTACTCATATGGAAGTTCTCCAGTGGAACACAGTTGGACTTCCCACATAAACTTGTGGGCAAGACAAACGCATGAAAATTTCTTTCAATATTGCTCAGCAAACTCTTCATCAGTTGTGGATGATGAAAGTTTGGGAGTTTTGCTTCTAGCCTCTGCTCTCTTACCAAGATCTGAATTCTCATAAGAACAGAAATTAATGTTTCCAGAAAGCTCTAACAACCAACGAGTAAAAAAGAAAAAAGTCTCTGATTTAGTTTTAATTAAGCAATCCTTTGGAAGCAAACCCAACAATTTACATAAGAAGAGGAGATTGAGAACTCACTAAAAAGGGGTATTAAATTTTATCTCCATATATCCTAACTACAAAGTGTTATCTTTTAGCCTTTGTACATTTTGTTCTGGTAGCAGAGGAAGAAAACTTCATCGCGCTGTTTTAAAAAAATAATAATTACAGAGTTCCCATTTCTGGGAAATACGATGTACCACTTGACTGTGCTTGGTGCTGTACATGTACATTCAGCATGGGGCATACCCAAGGAAATGAACAAAAGGACACAGCTGGTCAATCACGCCAAGAGAAACGTCGGATGAGGAAGGAATAAAAAGCTGATTTTATTGTCACCTCCCATCCTCACAGCCCTTCAAGCTGCACCTATCACGCTTCTTAACTACCTGCGCCCTTCTTTTTACCTGTAATCTTGATATCAGACAGTATTCAAACACCTTGCTCGCACTTCATCACCTGAGCCAGAATGGTTTTTACCAGTATTTGAGTCTTCATCACTTTTAGAAGAATACTGGGATATGTCGTACTGTGTAGTAAGCACGTATATGTGGTCTCTGGCTCACTAGAAAATGAACCGGTGTCTCTTTTCAAGTTACATCACTCTCTAGTGTAAGCAGTAAAACAGTTATTCTGCTGTTAACCATAAAGCTCTGAACGGACTCATCTTCCTTCTACACTGCGCAGTAACCAGCTAGGTTCTTCCAGCTTCTCAGCAATACTTTGCACCAAGTCAGTGCCCTGCAGAACTTCATTACGTCAGCCAGATTCGTAATATCATAAAAATGATACCAAGCTAATTTGACAAGGTCTGTTTTCCATAAACCCATGCAGATCAGCAATAATTTTATTACCCTTGTTTAATTCTTTATTAATTGAGTCCTTTAGAAACCATTCCATTATTTTGCCTGAGATCAACGTCAGGCTGACAGACTTACAATTATCTGGGTCGTCCCATTTAGCCTTTTATTGGCACAACATTAGATTTCTTCCCATAGTCTGGAACTTCCCCACTATTCTATGACTTACTAAAAAGCAACAGTAATGACTCAGAGAGTGACTCAAGCAGATTTTTTTAAAACTCTCAGAGACTTGTAATTCAAATCTGTTGCTCGCAAAATGTCTAGCGTTACTATCCATTAAGAAGCATCCTTAGCTACTGCTGTAATGAAATTTTGTGAAGCTCTTCTGCTAACTTTCTTGTCCAAATACAGAACATCAATACTTGCCCAGAATTTCTGCATTATCATTTCCAAGTTTCTGCTTCTTCATTTCTATGGCACTATTTAAAACCTTTCCATTTTCATTGCTAATGAAGCAATCATACGTGAAGGTTACGTTTACTTATTTGTATGTATTATTTTCCTATATAATATTCTAGTAAAATGGAAAAAATAGTATTTTACAATGTTGATTCTACCTCATCGTTGAATTATTTAGGGTTATATTTATGTATATATACAATACATGTGACATATAATACATATAGATGTGTATTATACATATCATAGACTCTCAGAATCACCTGGCTGGAAGGGACCTTTAAGATCACAGAGTCCAACCGTTCACCCTGTGTATATATATATATGTGAGTATATACACGCACATATTCCTCAGCGGCTTTTTACAATGTCTAGATACCAATTCATAATCATTAACGTCACTTCCTCTTCACGTTTTCGGTTGATTTATTTCAGCCACTTCCCTTGCTCTCGGGGAGTTCTCGTTTTAACCGGCAGTGTCACAATGAGTCTCAAAAGCTGGCCTCCTCGGTGCACTGAGCACACAGACATACGCGCACACACATAGATCTTCCAAAGTCATTCTTGCCGCTCAGAATTTAGCTGACTCGTGTTCCTTTATACTTTGGTTAATTACTTCCACTACTACTCTAAGCCATCACTAATTTTGTCATCATCTGTGAAGATGAAGCCCAACATAGAATTCTCTCAAGATCAGATTTTTAGAAGGAAATTAATAATCTGCATTTATGCATGTCAGATATACGTGTGTATTTTTAGAGAAATTCAAACAGTCCCGTTAGAAGGCAGCGTGACTCCAGTAACACCAGACAAATGGAAATCTCCCACAACAGTGATTTTTCTTTCTATACATTTCAGGAGGCTTTCGAGGAGCTGGCCCTGTTGCTCTCTGCTGGTGGTCTACTGCACATAATGAATCAGAGCTCCATTTGGCAAATCTGTATTATAAAGCGGTGCTCTGAGTTATTCAGGAGAATTACTTCATAAATTCTTATGAACACAGAACAATTCCACATATTTGAGCCACCAATTCTGCTCGTCTTCCCTCTCAGTGCTATTTAAATATATTTTCAGCCTTTCGATCATCTGAATTTTCCCATTAGGCTACATTATTAGCAACCTGTTCAAATTTATTAGAAATGAGGGATTTCATTACTTTTTATTTATTGCAAGCACTTAACATTTGCACAAAGGCAAAGCACTCCTTCTTTTCATCTTCTTTGATGTACTGATTCATGTTGTTTTCCAGTATCTTGATTTTGTGCTAAATGAATGCTTTTTCTCTCTTTGCATCTATTCTTTTCCCTGCTCCTTGACCATGCTCTCCCTTCTAGAAGACCAGCTTCTCTCATCATAACATGCAGTAAACCTCCTTCCACCAGAGACCAGCCCTGTAACACCCCTCAAATCCTGTATCTTAAAGTAATTGTCCTGGATTACAGGTCGTGTCAAGAATCTCTCTCTACCCAGAGGACAACAGCTCAGCTGGACGTTACTTTCCCTTGCCCTTTTTCCAGTCCTGTTGTGCATTTGCTTAAGTGAATAATTCGCCAATATGGTAAAGATAAAGAAAGAACCACCTTGGCATTCTAGAAGCCCAGGGAAGACAGAAGTTTTGGAAGGGATCAGTTAACAGTTTTGGATGTGACTAAGCAAGCAAGATAGATGAGGAAGACAAACCAGATAAAGAAATTGCTAAAAAGCAGATCATAAAAAACCCCCGACATCACAGTGTAGAGAAGGACCAGCTGCTGTAAAAGGTGCAAGAAATGTGTTACTGGGGAAAAAAAACCTAAAGGTCAGTTAGTCATATGTGAAGAGGTTAATGGCTATGAAATAGAAGGAGAATTTAAGTTTGATGGAAAAGAGAGTTATTATCCTTTTTAATTTTTTTTTTTTTAAGATGAAGGGTAGTTGCTTGTCATTTCTTTTATGAAAAAAAGATTAAAAGGTAGTGAATGGCTACATACACATGTAAGACTGGAAGATGGTGAATTGGGACAAGGTAACAGTTTGGGCAAACAAAAAGGAATATTAACTCAACTTTGCTGACACCTGCATTAGTAAACCCCGTGTAGCGACAGCAGCAGATTTCAGGAGGCCTTCCTCTGGATTACAAGAGGTCTGCTCCCACCACTAAAGGCTGCCTGGTCCATTGGGGCAGACTAAGATGCAGCCGCAGGAAGGTCACTTGAAAAGTGCTCTGTTACATGAACAAACGCCACAGCCAGTGGAAACACCCCTGAGACTGATTTCAAGACTGCACCCCTAAACCACGCTAAAACGCTTCATCATGCTGACCAAGTTCGAAGCTTGGTATGCCCTGTGGCACATTGCCCAAACAGTCCAAACCTCTTATGGACAGAGATGCTTAATGCCATGACAACAACGTTAGCTTAAATCCATTTGTACTTCATAGATTTTAACTGTGTGAAGCCTTTGAAAATAGTAATTTGCATGCAAAGGGATGCTGACATTTTCAGTCCACTCCCAAGCCTTCTGTTTGGACAGTGCAGTCAAGTGAATGATTGGTATTTGTAAGCAGGATACAAATGCCACAAAAACATTACTGTGCCAGAAAACCCATCGGTTGTACAACACAAATTAAGACGGATAAATCCACAATAGCACCTAGTGCACAGTGTCCCTAAAGAATACCTGAAATGTTTCCCTATACTACCTTCCCCATCCGCAGATAAATACCTTAAGGGTATCCATCCCATCCACTTCAAAAACTGCTTCTTTAAGATTAGAAAAATATACATTGATTGGAAAAGAAATAGCTTAATTTTTTTTAAATACCTTTACAAAATAAAGTTTGTGATATATGCAGAGGTTAACACGTGACGACAGTTTCTCCACAGATTTCAGATGCTACGACACGATTGTCTGTTAAGCAAAATCATTCCTTAGTAAGAAGCACTACTGAACACTGCTCATCGCACCGGCTGCTCCTGCTAAGCTTTTGTACTTCTCTCCAACGGCATCAGCAGGGACACCGCGTCGTTCAGAGGAGCATGACACCTTCAGTGTTGGCTGTTGCCAGATACAGTCCTTCTCAGGCCTCCTTTCAAAGTACTGTCCTTCTCAGGACATCTTTTACACCTTTCTTCACTTGTTTTCCTTGTAACTTTCAACTTCTTAATTTATTTTCTACAGTTCCATCAAAAACTATGATAGAGCCACACAGGATTTTAGTATTTCTTCAATCATGCTAAATCAAAGTGGTGTAGAAATACAGTTATCAAAATACCATGAAAGCAACAACTGCCATTCTAGCTTTTCCAGACAAAGCACTGGGGATATCTGTGGAAAACAGTTAATGTGCACCGCACACTGGAGGCAGCGCAGGAAACTCCAGCCATAGGCACAATCCTATTAAAAGACCAATCCCATTGATAACAAAATGGGGAGAAAGATGACAAAGCCAGATAACCAAAGATAAACAACTGCGCCTGCTTCAGAGAAGAGCTAAGGCATCCTGTAAATTACCGCACACCCAGTCACGATTCTGCCAAACAATTTCACATTTAGAATATAGCCAACATAATTTATTTATATAAAACCTAAGGCAGGAAAACTGTATTACAGAAAGAGTACTCCTGGGAAATTGGAGAGTTTATTATTAACATATAGAGAGAGTTAGCATTGAAGGAGCTGCTAAAATTCTTTTTCTTCTCGTATTGCTTTGTTGAGTGCTCGCTAAGGGTGCGCTCTGCTTTTCAAGAGTCATTTTCTTTGAAAAATATTAGGCTTATTTTATAGCTTATTTGCGAAAGGATCTTTAAAACAAGAGGATTTTTTAAAAACAAACAAACAAAAAAATTATCCTAATTCTGGATCCTACATCCACTAATTCATTTACAGGCAAGATTTTCATTACAGACATTGCATAAATGCGCTTACTTAATCCCTGTAAATAAACAGGCTAAGAAATCCAATCATTACTTAACTGCAGAAACAGTCTGCTTGGCCTCTGGGATAGACAGATTTATTTCAAATCTTTCTTTCTGTTCTCGACTCAATACATTCCGTACATACCTTAAATTCTTCCATTTTCACATAAAAGTTATGTTACCTACAAATTATTATGTATTTATCATGACTGTTCTTATTTTTGCCTTTTCAATTGTAAAATATTGACAGGTCTTTATTCCCTGCTATTGAGAAGGTGACACACATGCCTCGTTCACTTCCACTTTTACCCATGTAAACACTACTGCTACATTCAGCAGAGGCAGAATTAGAACTACTGAGTCCAAACAAAGAAAATCCGACTGTAACAGTTTTCCTGGCTAAAAACATACATAACTATAAATAGTACAGGACGAAGAACAAGGCCTTAAAACACATACATCTTGTTCACCTGTGCTACGGTCACTCCAACTATAATGCGGAAGCAATTGTTTTAAAAACACGAATGCCACGGAGAGAAGCAGTTACTCATTCTAAACAGGGGAACCAGTCATCGTTAATGGCATTAGCATTCTACCGGTTGAAGACACCCAAAAAGGGAGGCAGTTCACCACACAAGGCGTGGTTGAACTATGAACTGAACTTCCTGCTCCAGGATGCTGTAGGTACTAAGAATTATGTAGGGCAGATTAGAAAAACTACTGTAAGAAAAATCAGCTGAGGTTTAAAAATTGGCATGGTCCATGCCTGTCTTCGGGAAACAATTGAGTTGAAAAAGATGAGAGATTGGACTTGAGAAATTGTCCTTGGTCACTGCCAGAGACACAGTATCGTGCTGTGGTACAGCCCAGAGCACTCTTCCCAGGTTGCTGGTGTTTATTTGTCTTACAAAGCACTTAAACTTCAAATCAAAACAGTTATGTACACACGTAGTACTACTATTATTACTATTGCCCATAAATGATGAATATCAGACCACAAAGGTTAAACATACATCTTCATAAAATGATGAGTTGTAAGAAATGCGAAAAGCTCTCCCTCTTTCCTGATCCCTGTATAGCGCACATTACCTGGGATGTAGGAAGATGACAGTAACTGAATTCATAAGTCACACAAAATCCTTCTCGTCTCAATCCAAACCAACATGAGCCTTCACAAAGTTCCACAAACACAGCTGACGAATTGCAACACTGGTCAGAAAAAAACCCTAACAATTTCTCATTTATTTGGACTTTAGGAGCCACCTATTATTAATAATAAATTGATAAAATCTGAATTTCAGCTAAATGTCAACCTGAGACTGATCATTTGAAGCCAGAAACCAGTATGAGAACAGGTTAACGTGCACTTGAGCAATGACGGATCTGCACTATATGGCACACCACACATCATACGCTCTGCTTTGAATAAAACTGATATAACATTAGGGTTGCTTTTCAAAATAAATGTAAAAAAAAAAGCCAAAGCAAAAAAATAATTCGGTTTTAAATAGTAGGTAAAATTTTACCTGCTCACACTAAAAAAAGAAGATAATTCTTCTGATTTTTAAGTATACTTCATTCTTCTAATGATTTATTTTAGGTAATTATTTTTAATCAAGCTGTTTCTTCCACATCGGTAGTGAACTTCACCTTTAGAGAGTGCTGCTATTTAAACCTCCCCTCCTTTACTGCTCACATGCAAAAACTCTAACAGGATTTAGTTAACACACTTCCATGTACCTCCTACACAGTCTGACTGGTTGCAGTTCGGTGTGGAAATGAAGAGTGACGGGCACCAGGGAAGATGACAAACCTCGTAAGAAACCCATTTCCAATATATCTAGCTTCCCTCCTCCCTGTTACAAAACTTGACAGCCTGCAAACATTGAGGTGCGTCTTCGCATCGCACAATTTTTATGCCATTTTTATATGTGGCAAAGTTTCTACTACTATCATCTCTGACTGACAGCTACAGAAAACTTTTACGTTTCTCCAGGTTAATGCTGTCTGATTAGAAAGAAAGATTCTATGTGACGGTTTTCATCCCAAACCAAAGTTTTTTTACCCTTCCCATTTCTGAGACCTCTGCAGCTAATGAATAAACTACAGCGCCAGCAGTCTGAACGTACCCCTTTTAAACGCAGATGGCTGAAACAGGAGGGCTGCGGTGTCCACTGAAAGCTCAGGAAACGGAGTCGACACTGTCTTCAGTTCGTAGATGGCTGAAGTTAATTGAGATCAATCTAACCCAGTGTATGCACAGCCATATATTCGTAAATTTTTTTCCTTCAGACATGTTTGTGAGTTAATTTTGGCTAATTTTATTTATTACTGAGAAGGAAACAGAACTAAGTTACACTTCTAAATGTAAAGGAAAATCTAATTCAAAGATTTATAGATAATCATAATCATGTCAGCTCCACTTCTGAACACAAATCTTTCTAGATCCATTCAGAATGGCACAAAATACCCAAGTTAATAAGCATAAACAACCTATTACAGTCTTACAAATGCAGCTCCATGGCTCCGGCAGGCACCAGAGTTGGATTTTACCCAACACATGCTGCGTTCCTCCTCTTTTTCTAAATAATGCAGTGAGTAGTGCTCCAAGTCCTCTCTCAGTTGGACTAGTGATACTCTGTACTTTGATAGCCGATCCCAGCAATTTGGAAACTCGTACATCGATACCAAAATGGCAACTGCAATGGAAACTAAGCAAAGTACAAAAGGGGGCAAAGCCAGAACCGGCACGACATTGCAAGGAGCAGAAAAGCTTCATGCGTTAGCTTTCTGATGTTGGCACCTCTGCCAGCACTGGAGAAGGTAGAGCAAAACTTGATGCCTCATCTTTTGATTTTTCCATTGACCCATACAGATACCCATCATTAACTAAATTCCCTGCAGTCGAACTTCTTCCTTTTTAACTCTCCAGTACGAATCCCCCAGCTCAGTGATGCTCCTGGCCAGGTTTTCTGTCTGCTTTTTTTAACCCTCTTTGACAGTGACGCCCTTTAAGGCAGCCTGAATGCACCCAGCTTCTTCGAGAAACTGAGTTCCAAAGCACTGGCCTCAGAGGGGCCAACATCTCCTTACACTACCTAATCCTAAAGAGTTACGAACGGTTTTCTCACAGTATATGCTTTCTGTTCCCATGCTGAAGGTCTGGAAAGGTCTAAAAAAAACCCAACCGCTCAGTCTCGCCAAAGTCTGGGATGTAAGCTGTCAATCAGGGTGAAGAAAGGAAGCCGCTCCTCAGGGAGGGCTCTTCACAAAGTCCTTCAGTTCCTATCACCTTCCCAAGAGGAGCTGGTGAATGCCCAACTACCACTTTCCAGCCTTCCCTGGGACGCAGCAGCAAGACAGCGCAGGGACAAGGCCACACTCAAGGTCTTCGTTACCCTCAGTGAGGCAGGATTTGGCCTCAAGCAAGGATGTGCTATGTAGCCTCCTCAGACGACAACTTTTTTTTTTTTAACTGAAGGGCAAAATAAAGCATCTTCTTGAAATTGTGTGAAGTGGATTGACATTTTTCAGTTGAAGACTTTTGTTAGTTTCACAGCAGGGCTAATTTTTAAATTTAATGTTCTAGCGCATATAAAAAGGAAAGCATCCTAGGGGGATAATAACCTTTAGCAATCAATTGATTGCATATAGCTGCTGTTCCTGCAGGTACAAGCTCTTTAAGGGGGTTGTAAAATAGGAAAATCGTAGCCTTCAGATGTACAGATTATCTGAGTTGGCAACAAAACGCTAGTGTCAGGACTATTTGCTGGTATGTTTTAGACTTCTTTCATAGTAAGTATATCACAATAAATAAAGCAGCAAACAGTCATCGGGTCAGAATGCATCACCTAGCTTATACTATCACTCTCAGGATTTTGTCAGGGCTTTTAGTTCTTTTTTTTTTTTTTCCTTTCTTCTTTCATCTCTGTAGCCACTTCTGAAGAAAACTTGTTTGTAATTTTATTTAGGGAAAAAGGACAAGATATTGTTAAAATTTAACAGAAGCATATATTAAAACCCAGTATCCCATTTTTCATGTAACACACAGCCACTCAGGTGGAAAACAGTTTCCTGAAACCCATTTTCAGGTTTGGTTTTACATGAAATGAATATGACTTAGATAGGAAAGAGAAATCAAATGGATCAAAGACACTACTATTAACTTATGTTCCCATGTAGTTGTTAAATATACCTTGTTATATGCAATGTATGAAATTTGGCTATTAGGAAAAAAAAAGCTGCTTTCTAAATGCAGGTTGTTACAGTCACAACATTTTAGCACTGCTGAAAAAATCAAGTTTCCATATATGCAAAGACAATGCGGTCGTACAATCCCCATGACTTCTGCATAAACTTTGACTTTTGTACTTCTTTCAGACCCTTGTAGGTTAAAATTGGAATCAGTAAGCACTAGTCAAAACCAAGGAATACAGAAATATGAACATCACCAGTGACAGATCTAAAATGAAGCCTGTCCCATCAGAAACAGGGAATCCTGGGTACCTGCTGTATGCCACACGTACTGCGAGAGACAATTTTTAGCGATACAGCTACTCTCATTTGCGAAGAGTGGCTTTCAAGATAAATTCAAATTTATAAACTAGTTATTGCAAAGCGTATTAGGTTAAAAGAAAGACTTTTAAGTTTGTATTTATACACACAGTGGCTTATGCAATATAGGCAATATATACAGTCTTGAGGGTGGCTAAGTTCACGCAATTTCGAAGCACGTCGCAAATACGAGATTTGCAGGTTTATAAGACGATTCATAATGGTTTAAGGTCAGACCAGCCTCTTCCTCTTTACCTCCTCGTATTTGTTTCTGTCGCAACTGGAATGACTGGATAGGCTCTCGCTCACCACTGTACCTGCTGCTCTTCGCCAGGCTTTTAAATAGAAAAGAAGAAACTACCCGGCTTCCACACAAACTGTACGTAACCACACGAACAGTAAGAGCTCTTAAAGTTGCTCTAACAGTACCCCTGACATGAGACTGCCAGGCAGACGTCTAGATCAAAACAATTCACGGATAGGAAGTCCTCAACCCAGACTCTAATCACAATCACTCACTGAGATAAATCTATGTTATTAAAAATACATTGCATCTTTTTATTCAATTACTTCATCACAAATACACGATATAAGAGATGAACTTGCATTTAAAAACTCAAGGTTCTGGACTGTTTGAGCTTAATAAGGACAAAATAATCAGCTGCAGATGCTTTCACTTAACATTCAGAAAGATCCCACGGGACAGCAAGATTTAATTTTATGGTCATCTGCCATTTTAATGATGTGCTTGTTATAATGCAGAACATCTCTGGTTACTTGCCTGGTTAGAGAAAACATACTAAACGACATTGGAAATGCATTTAGCTGCACTATTGCTATCTTGTATTATTACCAGGTAAGAGATGTCCTTGGAATATGAATTACTAATAGATCGACTCTATTCTTTTTATTATTTCAAGGAAAAAACATAGCCTTTGCTGTTTAAGCAACATTTAAGTGTGTCAGTTGCTCTCATTCACATTTTTTTTTCCTTCCAATCTGGAATTCCATACAACCTAAACCATTTTCTTGTTTTGCTTAACTTTCCACAAAGAAGTTATTCCTATGAAGATTAAAACTCTTCTGCTAAGGGATCTTGCATGGATAAGAAACAAGTAACCAACACTTCCAGCAAACCAGAAGTGAATTCATACTGTTCTGCTCCTTTCTCTGTTAGAAATCAATCTTTAGGATTCAGAGCATAAAGCTGTTATGGAGCAATGAGAAAAAGATCTCAAGCGAGCAGAAGGGTGTCCATGTCCTCCAAAATAATGATCAGCTTTTAGGATGCTAACCTACAAATACTCAAGTGCATTTGAGTAGACAAAAAACTGTTACAGCTGGTACTGTTATTCCTAGCATCATTGCATCACTTTTCTACGTACTAAGAAAGAGATGTTCAGAGAGACATGCCCAGATTCACGGACCGAGCCAGCAGGGACAGCATAGCGCTCAAGTCCCAGTTCTTAGGTCCCTGTTCAAAGGAACAACTTAAGCAAACGCTTCCCTGTGACACCTCCTCTTTGACCAGGATAAAGGTGGAACAGCTATCAACGCTTCACGAGGTGTCTGTATTACTGTCACAGAGCCTCTTACGACAAACCACAGTGTGCTGCCTCCAAAGTCCAATCTAAAACCACAAACAGAACTTAATTTGCTCATAAATAAATGACTGTTAACAGAGAATCCCCTATGCTACAATTCATCACAAGGAACCGCCTCAGATCAGTGTCAGTCTGGCAGCAGCAACATCAACAAGATGAAGAGCAAAGACAGAGAGGCAGGCGCTCAATCACGGGCAGTTACCCCATCGGCAGCCAAGCTTGCACGCTCCCCTCCTTCCTTCCTTCCACTGAACTTGAACATTACAGTTCCTATTTTTCTACTGGAGTGAAATTTTAATTTATCTGCATCTAGGTAGTAAGACTTTAATACAAACCTAGCTAACATTTCTATTCCATTCACATTAAAAATTCCAGCTCAGCTTTACATCAGCAGCTTCAAACAAACAAACTCAATCCTTGTAAAAAGTGGTAGCAAGTATTATTTACTCTACAACAACATGTTGTTGCTCCCGAGTTCTCTTTTCACTAGACCTGATGCTAGGCACAACAGAGAATATTTCAACATTGCCATCTGTCTTCTTGGCACTTCATACCAAGTGAGTTGCTGCCACTTTGATGGTAAATTAGAATTTCCCACCAGATATATTAAGCCAAAGACTGCTGACAGGTTGCCCTATGTCCCTCACTGCCTTTTCCCCTTAAATTTATTTTTTATATTGAACAATCCGGACACGTTAAGAACAAACTTCTATATAACATCTATTAAACTGCAAGAATCATCAATAAAGGAATAATATATAGTCTGAAAAAATGCTTTTATAAAAGATTTTCAAAGTACCATCAAATTTATTACAATACTTCTATTAGGTCCTACGCATTCTCACAAGAGACGGTCACAAAAAGGTTAACAGTAATGCTTGGGAGGGAGACCTGTCACAAAAAGGTTAACAGTAATGCTTGGGAGGGAGAAGACCTGTGCTGTGATGGGATATACCAACTCGCAAAGAAGTTGGAAACAGGAAAGTGAGGCTCAGTCAGCGACTGCTGCTAAAACAGTACTACTGCGCTTCAGCGTGTTCTCTTAAATCTAGCTCCCTTCCAAGATAAATCACTACAGCTATGTTAAGAAAGTCCCATTCCCAGTTTCTCACCACTGATCACGCTATTGCGCGAGACAATCTAATTCTTTATTTCAGCCTCGATTTTGGTAGTGTAAGACGTATGACTCTACTTGACAGCTGAGCTCAGAGAACTGCAGCCCTTACATTCCAGTGCTGCGGGGGGAAGGTTTCAGTTGCTACCTCGAGGGACCAGAAAACGTGGAGGATACGTTTTGTTGTTGTTGCTGTGAGGTGACAAACAGAAGATCATCCTGAAGGTCCACCCAGTTCAATACAAAGAAAAACATACTGTTCTACACCTGCGAGACCAAAATGTGTTTCCCAACGTTTTCCCAAACACTGACACCAGTCTTTAAATAATAACTCCATTTCAATTTCAAGCAAAATACAGTGTAAGATTTTGAGTTGCTTCAGGAGCATGTAGATGATGTTTAGGACAAGTGATCAAGAAGCAATTTAAAAAACCCTAAACCATTCAGAACAAGCAGACCAAACAGACCAAACAGCACACCGGAAGGACGGAGACAGTGAAGCCTCTCAGAAGAGCAGTGCCAGGCCTGGAGAGCAAAGCGACTGAATCCACATGCTGAACTTCATTCACACACAAGTGAACTACAAAATAACATTTATTACGTAATATTAAACTACTGGAAGAGAAAATAGGATGCAACACCAATTTCTAGCCCGATGCTGAGACAAACGCAGGGGAAGGATCAAACTAACGCTGTTACCAAAGGTTTCTGTTCCTGACAAGATACGTACATGAAAATTTCATAGTCTTTGATTGCAATACTGTTTTCAGTCTTTCAACATATTTTCATGACTATCTTATATTTCTTACATCAAAAGACTGAGGCATATAAAAGGGTAACAGTTAATTCTGTTTCTGAACATGAAAAATGACAAGGACATATCTTAGCATAATTTTATTTAACTGATCCTGAATGGAGAATGCAGAAGACTAACGGATTTTTCTCAGTGACCTGAAAATTTTAAAAAATTACAAATCTCTCATCTGACTGCCATTTGATACCGTGGCCACTCAGACCAGGTACAAGTGTTCTGTTGATGTAGCTGCCTGATCCTATGCAGGTAAATGGCTCTATGCACATAAGTAAAAAACCTAAACAAAACCAAACTCAAACCCACTCTTACGTTTGCCATATGTGGGGTTGCCAGGAAGGCAGCTGTCTTCAAAAGACACCCCTCCCCTGACAGATACTCACCGCAGTGATCAGCGCAAGTATGAAGCGATATTTACATTAAGGCAAAGATTGTAACTTTAACGGTTTTACAGGGTAAACAGCCTGTGTAGCTGTTGACTTGCCCTGGGCTATTATGTACACAGGCTTCCTCCTATTCTGGAACGGTTAACAGCTCCTCCGGGAGACGATGAAGTGAAAGTTGTGGATTCTCCTGGAGACCAGAGACCACCTTCATCCACCAACTCAGCCTAGCACGGTGTCTATTTAAGCCCGTCTGGCACATGATACAACACACACTGCTATTCAACGTAGCTGTACACCAGAGGACTTACGTTCCTGCATTCACTACTCGCCACTCAGACAAGGATTACCCAATGGATTACTCAGACAAGGTGTTACCCAGTGACTTCCCGCAGATACAGAGGGCTGGAATACAGCCTTGCTGGTGCTGGAAGGAAGGGAGAGGAGCTCTCTCCTGGGACCTTAAGCAGTGTTTAATGTTTGGCCCTAAATCCTTAGGGAGTAAGGTCCTCTTTGGCCTCTTATCTAGATTTCCTCATCCAATAACATGTGATTCTTTTTGCTTCTTCCCCGAAAAAACACTCTTCACAGATTTAAAAAAAAAAAAAAAAAGAAAAATTCATTTACAGGAGGGCTTGCATTTTGGGATTTATATTCCAAGCTTCTATCACCAAATTTGATAAACATGCTGCCTTTGATGATTAATTTTTTGACACCAGGGAGGGGTTAAGAAATGGATTATTATGAACTATTATCTCTATACTGTAAGCACCAGGAGGTCTAAGTCATTAACTTATCTAATTAAACATAGATAAGCAATGCTTGTCAAACGCAAAATAAGCTTTACTTTCTGATAGACATATTCCATCCTTCATCAGGTTCAAACTCTGGACACTTTAACTCATCCACAGGTGCTACAGTGCTGGTTATCCACCAACACCTCAGCCAGGAGACACAGGACTCCAGAAATATATTGAGCTGCTCTATGCCACGTGCTAAAATCACGTAAGAAAATACAGGCAAATACCTGCATCGCCTTTTACAAGATTCGCTTCCTTCTGGTTTACAACCTTCTTCTCATACTAGGTCAACAGCACAACACTGTACCAACTACTAGGAAGGAAAGAACTCTACCCAGGCCAAAACCAGGACATAGCTTTCATAAACTGAAAACATGAAGTGTTCCTCATAAGAACTTCATAAGCCTCCAAGTTTTCACAGTCAGTTGGGTCAAATTTGCAGCTGAACCTGAACTGAAGCAATCTGATATTTAGGAACTTTGGGTCTGACTTCCAGTAAGCTGGATTTCAGTTAGTCTCTAACACTCAAAAGCAAGAAAACAATGAGCTGCTGAGAGCCAGGAAACAACTCCAAAAGGTACAGAGAAAAATAAAGAGGAGAAACTTCTCCACTACCCTTTCAAGCAACTACAAGTGAAAACAATGCTTATAATAATTCTTCACCAAAACCACTTTTTTCCTCTTTCAAGGAGAATAAAATACATTTGTTTATCATTGAAGTTAAATACTGGTGGTGTTTGAACCAGCACCATTTCAATAGTTTGTAATGACTTCAGATTGAATGAATATTATCGTTTCCATCTTCATTTTTTTTGTAGTGTTTTGAAATGTGCTTGAATTTTCCAGTTTTCACTGTATGTTGATCCTCCACAACTGGCAATTTCATTGTTATTAAACACTATGTGGTTCTATACACAAATTAATAAAATACAAGTTTTTATTAATGAAAAGGTAGATGAAGATAGCTATGGAAATGCCTTTTCAGCTAAAAATCACAACAAGACAGAGCACAAGGTATGCCATTAAGTCACTTGAATTAGTATCTGAAACCTCAATATGACTTGGAGTTCTAGGAGCAAAATAATATATTGTTAATCTCTCAATATTTACTGATGAGTCGGAAGTGTCCAAGACCACCTGCTTACCATATATAGTAGGAGCCATTCCAATCTGTCAGTCACTGATTAAAGCTACCACAGAGGTGTATTTTGGTAGGTCTGCTTCCTCAGCTGGACACTTCTGTCTTGAAAATTTACAGAGTTCAACACCATGAATATTCATAGCCGTGAGTATGAATTAATAAATCCCATCCTTTTTCTCTGCTCACAAATGCCGCGTGTCCTACACTGATTCTGTCAGTTAGGAACTCCGTCAGGGTAACAACTCACTCATACAGTGAGAGCATAAAGGTACAGAAGAAACAGTAGTATTTTACTATGGAATTACTTTTCCCCGACTGTATTTCCTATTACAAACCCTGCATACACCTGCTATTCTCAATGAGTATGGCTAGTCACAGCCAGTAAGAATTGTATTTCTCATGAAATACTATTTTAAGAAAACTTCTTAGCAAAATCATGAAGGTCTCTCATCCTCATTCCTTGTTTCTTAAAAATCAAACAAAAGCCCCTTTCTGTTTCCCTGCTGCTGGCCACACGCATCATGCCAGCAGCAGAAAGAGGACTCGCACAATTCAGGGGGCTGCATCCAGCTAAGCAAAGCTTCTTCGAGCAGCTAGCCAAGATGTGATGTGAGGAATCATTTACCAGAGTAAATGTGAACCACCCCAGAGCCACTAACGTTCAGAGAGCATTTATAATTGCCTTGCAATTGCCCTGAGCACATTTTAGGGTCCAAGGAACTCCCTCCTTCATCTGCTGCTTGAGCAGAAGCAGCAGTACTGCATTTGCTCTAATCGATGCCCCTTCTGTTCACCCTTACCGTCCTCTGACAGCATTAACATCCCTTGGCTGGGATTATATTTCATGGCCTTATGTCATGAAAAAACTGTCAGAACAGACATAAGAAATTGTGATTATTTTTTCCACTCTCAATGGTAGGTTGTGAATACTTACTTATTTCCTAAAAATAAATTAATCTCAGAACAAAACAGATGCTCCCCAAATTTGGTTCTGATTCAGACATAGTATCATGAAGTACATGCATAAATTATCTGGATTATTTAATGGACTCCGCGGAGCACTCTCCAGGCCACTTTCTCTTAAACTGCATTACACCAAAACCATGACACACACTACTGCATTTCCCCCCTGTAGCCAGGATGAAGACCAAGACTGAATGAGGGCAAAATTTCCAAAAGGAAGCCAATCTGTCAGACTGGGCAGCAAAATCACATGGGGGGGTTGGGGGGAATCTTTAAAAAAAACCCCAAACCCTAACAAACAAACAAAAAAAACCCCCCACTTGATTTTTTCTGACTAACAATAATGTTAACTCATTTAATAAGGCTCTGACATTTGCTTTCAGAACCACCTGGGACCTGGAAATAAAGTTTAGTATCCAGCCTGCAGTCAGACATATTATTATGAAAACCAGGGCCCATTTCGATATGTCATAGCAGAGTTTTTTATACTCAAGAGTCTCTCAGTAATCTGTTTTTTCCATCATGCTCTTTGATTCACGCGACATCCCGGCAAAAGCTTTTCCATACCACAGCAGATGATTGCAGATATGTCTTTAGATAAGATACAATTATATCCCACTGAAAACAGGAGCAGGCAAATGCCTCTGAGCTACCTACGAGCACCAAGAAACAGGACAAAGGTGGAAATGGGGATCTGCTACCTTCCCTGACTGGAACTAGTTAGGATGCAAAGACATATGAAGTTACTTTCTTGGATTGACATCGACTTAATAGGATCCTTTGGACTCCGAGGTGACATATAGAATAGAATTTACTTTAAATAAATGTAAAGGTCACACATTTTGCCAGGCTTCTTCCTGACCATAACCACTGAAATTCAAACAGCAAATTACAGTCCTGCTTACTTTATGTCCTCTTTTAAGGACACTTCAGAAGAAATTAAAATGCAGACAGACTAGCAGTTTCAGTGTAAGAATTAAATCATACATTCACCTTGTCTTAATACCACATGAAAACAGAATCACAGGGTTCAGACACATTAACTTGGAAAATTTGTGAAGATCCATTTTAAAAGTCCATTTTTTTATCCCTATTTTATCTACTTTACATATTGTTTTCCAAATTTTTTTCATTCAGCTAAGCATTCAGTTTAGAACAAATCCTGCTAATTCACTTTTTTTTTTTTAGCATAGCAAACACCATGCCTGTACTAC
>NW_010417941.1:0-16677 GCF_000710305.1 Buceros rhinoceros silvestris | reverse complement strand
CTCTTTCCCCCTTATCTCTAAACCTATTTTTGTTATGTAATTATAGGAATAATGGTTGATTGCTGGATTTTTATTCTCCAGATGTATTAGAACATCAGCTGCCTGGTGAACTAAATGCCTGTGTAGCAGTTGGATTTATGAATCACTGTACAGTTATGATTAGAAGCACACGTGAAAAAGTCACTGATCACCGTCAGATAGTGTCATTAGCATTCTAAACTGGCTGCAACAAATTAAAAATGCAGAAACTTTAAAAGACCTTACATGAAGAGTGAAAGACAACAGCAGGGTAAGCCTCCACTGACTTTCCATCAGCAATTTCCATCTGACCCGCAGCCACCCACGCCTGCTCCAAGTGACTCCTTGCCTGAACTCATAACCCCTCCTTAGAGGAACTGCAGCTGAAAGGCAGCGCCACACTGATGCCATGGTGCTGCTTTTGGAACCTGACCTAGAATTCCAACATTTAAACGCTTCAATGTTTAAAACTCCGTGTGGATACACCAGCTGTGGATACCTTTCATCACTCTGGCACACGCTCCCGTGAAGCTGAACTATCCCTCGTAATAAAATCTGTACTTACACCATGTAATACATTTGGATTATGCAAAGAATTAATATACTTGACAATTTCTGATACTAACTTCTAAATAGCTAAAAAAGTACATCAGGTAATAAAAAAAAAATTAATATTCTGGGTTTATCAGATTCAACACGCAACTACTGACACCGCAGGACAAATTTTGCCCTCAGTTACATCTATTACCTTGCTGACGCTGAAACAGAACATCACCCATTCACACATCAGAACCATCTGTCGTGATTCCCTGTTTGGTGAGAAGTCTTGCACATGAACATTTTTTGTCTTCCTGCCACTGTCCTTTAGGTGTTGGCTGGCTCTTTCAACCCAACACCAACACTTCTACGAAACGGTGAGAAATCGAGAGCAGCAGACACCGCCTGTTGAGTTCAATGTTTGGAAACATGACTGGTTTTTTCCTGAAGGAAATCCCCAGTGTGCTGTACCCTGAAACTATTAATACATGAACCCGCGATTGTCTTCATTGAGTTTTGGTGTTCAGACAATTTTTTCATTCAATATACAGTACTTAATGAAGAGCATATTATTTCACAGAAAACTATCTTCTGTGTAACACCCAAATGTGTTAGAAAGGTTAATACGGCATTTTATAACACACAGGCTGATGATGGAAAGTAAAAATGCTCTTCTGAAAAGCAGAAATGTCAACACATCTCTAAAGACATAAAATGACACAAAATTAAATGTTACCAACCGCTGAGTCTGAAGAAAGGCTTCTTGAAGTTAAAGGATAAAATAAAAAAAGGTGCAAACCATATTTTAAAAGCATAATCATCTACTTAATGAAACTGTATAGATGCTTTTTACACACATAAGCTTCTAGAAATACTGTTCAATTCCTTCCTACTGCAATAATTTCGAAGAATCCCAAAATAAAAAGGTCCACAAACACCAAACATTAATCACTCTTTTTTTTTTTTTTTTGGTAGCAATTAGCATCTGAGCTTCCATATCTTTTGGGCAATTATAAATCATTCAGGGGAACTTAGTTTTTTGGAAGGACATTCTGTAAAATGAATCATGACTTTATATTTAATTTCATGAAGAGAAATGCACGTGTATGTATGCAGGCGAACACATATTCATGTTCACACTATGTCACACTGTGTATAAAGACATAAATATTTATAGGGACTATACATCAACATCGCTGTGCGTGGGTATACATCTGCAGACAGCGAGGTTTGCAAATACATACTACCAGATATTCTAAACAAATTACACCCATTAATTTTGCCTGATGCAATCCTCAGAGCTCCAGGAGAAGGATGGGGTTATTCTGGAAGGTGGAAAGGGAGGTGGGGAGAGCATGAACATTTTCCTTCATGTACTAGGATGTAGGAATGAAAAACATTTGTTTAATGTAACCACTTAAAAAAAAAAATAATCAAGCACTGCTAACCTCTAATTAGCCCAAGCAAAAGTGTGGGTTAAATATAAGATGAGGAGATTTGTTAACAGCCTGGATACCCCCAGTCCAGATTTCAAATCCAGTCCGCTAGGAAGGTTTTCCCACAAGGGAAATTCACTGTCTATCACCATCAGGAACCCGCAGCTGCAATAAACACAGTTATTCCTACCACCCTCCTGATTCCTGAGTTTTCAGCATTAAATCTTGAGCTCCTCAGGTTTTTCCCTTGACACTTTAAAACTAACATGTCCAAGGGCTAACATCTGTAGACAACAGCATAGCCCAAGGTGTAAGCCTACAAGGAAATGTAAAACAGTAGCTTCTATTTCCAAATATTCCGAGAAAACCCCACCGGGAGCAGAAGCAGAGCAATAAGCTTTCAGTGAAAGCTGCAGTACACCTTTATTATTGGCTCAGTGCTGGGCCTTTAAGTTGCAAAACTAGCCCTGGGAAAAAGTCAGGAGCAGGGCTCTGTACGGGTACCCGAAGGGCAGGAGGGCAGCAACCAGCAGACTGGGTTTACAAAGGCAATTTGAACCCTGCAGAGTCTTAAAGCCATGGGCCACTTCCTGATGCTATCTTTGAACCACACTTCCCTAAGAAAAGGTATGTCCTGGTTGATTCTATCCACAACACAGACACATTTTCTTCAAACTGGATGCATTTAAGCTGTCAGTGGCACTCACCAAAGCACCTTTGTGGGGTTTTTTTTGGAGAAAGTGTGAGTGAAAGATGGCCATAAAACAACAAGATGAGCAGAGCCTCTATTCTTTGAACGCAGTTCCTATAGAAAGTACAAAGTATGTTCCTTTGCACTATAATTAGGATGCTATAATGCCTCTATTCCTAGCAGACATCCAGGAAATGTGGAAGCCCATTTGGCCCTCTTCCTTCATGACTTTCAGTTTATCGACCCACAATTTCAGCCAAAGGGAACAGCCCAGTGAAGAAAGCTCATCAACCTCACTCTGGAAGAGCTTGACTTGAAATTTATAGTCACTTGCTCATGTCAAAGCTCCAATAATGAGCACGGATGTGTTTATCACACCGTGACAGAAATGAAAGCAGAAAGGAGGGGAAAAAGAGAGACAAATGGCTAAAGTAACGTCTCCGCCACATGTTACTAGTCATTATAATGGAAAATGATGGCAAAACATTTGAAAGACAAATCCATCCTAAGATATTTAATCCAAATTTTCATTATGTTGGACATTAGATAAAATTTCATTTCTGCAAGACAAATACGGTACGTGATAGTATTTTCAGAGGCAGACAGAATCAATTTGAAGGGATATGGATGTGTACGACCACAGGTGTCTGAGCAGGTTCCAGCACAGGAAGGGTATTTTAACCTCTTCTATTTCCTATCAACAGCCACAATACTGAACCAGCTCCAGAGAGTAATAATTTTCTTTCTCCTTCTAGAAAAGTGCTATGAGATGGCCCACTAAAGCACTAATCGACTTCAAAAAAAAATATACTAACAATTATTTTTTGCTTCTCTATGTTTCTTCTGTCAACAGTGGCTGGGTCAGACCCTGGGACAGGGATGCTGGCAGGATTCCAAGCTAATTGTGATTTCTGTGGCCAACATTCACATCTAGTTAATATTTTTAACTCAGCTTTTTCACAACAGCAGTTTTTTCTTTCTGTAAAAACATACTGAAAACCTACTCCCAAATTCTCTAATTAATCAGTGATATTGTACACAGGTGTAAATAAGAGTTGCTAAGACTAACGCTTTCTTATTTAGAGGTACATCCACGCAATTTACTAGTTTTAACAAACATTTGCGTTCTAAGGGAAAAAGAAACCAGAAGCATATTACTAACAATACAAAAATCCTCTAGAGAAGTATGTCCAAATATGGCAGAAGTGGGATAAGTTCATGATTTCAGGGGGGGAAAAAAAATTACCACCAACACGAAGCACATACAGAGCACGGTCCTCAGGTCACAGATACGCTTCCTGGGAGGCTCTGTGGATAAGTGGGTTTAGTTTACTAAAACTGCCCTTGTGAACGCATGTATTAGTCTGACATTGCTCAAGATTAACAACTTACTGCTATTACACTGGCCTCATACATAAGCCTCCATGAGCTATGTGAGTGGATTTTTCTTAAAATCTCTGAACTGCTCACAGGTATAAGTTTACAGAAGTTTACAGAACAAAGTTGACAGAGGAGTCGTAGGTTATACTGCAGCCACCACTATTTTCTGTGGAGAAGGGGAGCCCTACTTCTTCACAGCCTTTACCCCACAGAGATTTTTAATGAGGTCTCAAGAAGTACTTTTGGAAGTTACCATAGTTTCAGTGTCTGAATCTGCCCATTGACAGGACCTGCATGACCTCCAGCAGATTAAAGCACTATGGTCTTTAAACGTCCAAGTGACTCGTGTTGCTTACATGATGTGCAGATGCCCATGAGTTCATTCTTAGTGCACCCTCCAATAACTCAAAGCAGCCAGCACAATTCAAGTCACCATTCCACCTTTTCCAGTATTTAGATGCTATTTTAGCATCTTCAGCACCTGCACAACCTCCTCATTTACTGGACACATTCCTGTTTAGCTCCAATTAATTCCACAAGGATTACACGATCCATCCCTATGTACTGGGTACGTGCAACCCCAGTCACAGTCAAATCCCTCTTTATCTCATTAACACCAGGTTGGGAAATTCCAGCCATAACAGGTCCTAAGAGTGGGTCCATGGTCATTCTCCATCTTCCCAACTGGCTGAAGGTGGCATGGACTGAATGTTTTAAAGCCCAGACAAACAGCTATTTTCCAAGACCCTCGTAAGCCTTCCAATTCTTACCTCGAGATCTTTCACATCTACTCACCAAAGCAGGGGATAAGCAGTTGCAACAGAATTATTAACATTCTAATTAACAGAAAATAAAAGCCATACTTTTCTCCCTGCCAAAGGTCTCTTGCAATATAACAACCGACGCTGCCCTACAAATTCATCTTTCATTGGATTTTTCCTAGCTCTGTGCTACGCCAGCTGGTTTGCTTAGAGCAATGAGCTGTTTAATTAGATAACATGTTTTTAATAAGTCAGTCTAGTAGAGCAGTTTTGAATGGCTTCACAATGCACAGATGTCGAAATTGTCTAAAGAGTAATATTAATACTAGAGTGGTAAAAACAGGGACTTACAACTCTGTTGGGTCCACAAGTGACAAATACACTTTTTCTCAGCACAGCTATCAGCTTTTAAATAGTGAATTATTAGTCCTAAATAAAAGTGCACATTTGGATAGTATCAGGAATTATTTTAGACAAATATCAGTTCAATATAATAATAAAGCATCCACCTTAACTCAGAGCTAATCTGAAGGCAGAAAGGGATATGTAATCCCTAGCTAGTAGTGAATAAGGAGAATTTGTGCTACAGAACAGAAAGTTTCCTAAACTTTCCACTCAGACTTTTACTGATCCCAAGAGTCCATGAAGTTCTAGCCCGGCAGTGCCAAGTAAGCTCAAGAGTCCCAGGTGCTCCAGGATGCCTCTCCAAGAGTCAAACAAGACAACAAGACCTAAGCAAGGGAGGCTCTTAGATAAATAGAGGATTTTATTGCTCCTGGGGCAAGCAGGTGCTGCAGGGTAAAGCTATTTATGATAGTGATATTCAGGTGTTCTGCAGAGTTCTGCAGAACCGACTAAACTGTTACTCAGGACTTGGAACAGAAAGATGCTTGGGGAGCTCTGCGGGACTGTAGTGGCCTCATCATGCTCCCAAAGCAAAGGGTCTTGGCCACTCCACCTGGCAGCCCTTGGGCAGACTTACTGACACAGAAATCCAGCAAATCTGGCTCAAAAGCCTCTCCTGAAAGCAACTGCAGATACTGCAACTGACGTGAGTGGTCTCAAAACACAGCAGCACATCGAAATTCTTTTTAAAATAGTCAAGAAATGCATTTTGACATTTTCCTTGTAGCTGTTCATGAAGTTTTAATTATTTTTCAAGCGGGGTGCTAGTTAAATTCTTTTTATGACTAAAAATTTGGTTTGCATTTATATAAAGAAGCCCTTCCAGGGAGGACAAGTTTACTTTCAAAGTTGTGAGTGCTTTGTACTATGCAATGTATTATAAAAAATGAGTAACTACTAAAAAAAATTAGAAGAATCAATGAAAATCCAGTGAAGAAAACCTCTTCGTTTTCCGAAGCCAAGAAAATACACGACTTAGAAATCAATGAAATATTGGTTCTCTCAAGTGAGATTTCTTTTATAGCACAGTACTTGAAAATTAATGCGAAACTGAACTAGCAAAACACACACCAAAACACAGCAAACTAAATCCTTAGATTAGTAGATTACACCTACATAGTATTTTACTGTTCAGTAAACTTTGACAAAACCCAGCTTTTTGGGCACGTTTAGGGCATTTGCTAACCTGTACAAGCAATGGCACTCGAATAATTTGATAAAAAAGGAAAGTGTTATCAAGCCACGCTGGTATCCTACAGTACTCATTTAGATTACCTAGTAACAGCTCCTCACATCTTCTAACCGCAACAAGAAGCAGCTCTCAAAGCCAACCCTCATTGTATCTTCCTTTGTTCTTTTACCTTTACCAAACTGTGCAACCCTAAACCTTTTTTGCATACAAGCTGCACAAACGGTCCTCATCTCCTTCTGTCAGCTGGCTCCAGAGGAGAATTCCAAGCTCTCTGCAAGTTGCGTCACTCCCCAGGCATTCAGCACAATACACTCTAATAAATGCATTCTTATCCTCTAAAACTTGACTCTACCTTTATTCTCCACTATACCGGGCTGTTCTTGCTTTCTGTTGACCACAGCAAATGGAGCACTGAGTGTGCTCAACACATGGTCTTAATAAAGTCAATGGGAAAATCCCCAGGACTTGCTGTGAGGGAAGACCACCAAGCTGCCCAGCAACGCGCCCTCACGGCAAAGGCAGCCAGCAACATCCTGGGCTGGATTTGGCAGAGCACTGCCAGCAGGTTGAGGGAGGATCGCATCAACCTCAAGCATCCCACGAATCACTTCCAGGACTGATCAACTTCCAAAAGAACCAGTGCCATAGTTGTAAACTCCGAGATTAATACACCTCTTTGTACTAACGGTTAAGTAATTGACATCAGGATCTAATCCGTCAGCTGCTCTCAGGGGGAGATTCAGTTCTGATTTACAGTACTATGATGTGTGGGTGTTAAGTTAGTACACAGGCAGCTTCACCTCAAGAACTTCAGGTGACAGACCATGAAAACAGAAAAGACAGAAATATTTCTACAATTAAGGCGAGAGTAAAAATGATACAGTATTGAATTTGGTTAGAAAACAAATCTTTGCCTTCCTACATTTGATGGCAGGATTACAACTGTAATTGTTGCAACTGTAAGTTCCTCAAGAAAATCCATTTCTCAACATATAAAAGCACCCTAAGGTAAACAACCTACCTGGAGCAAATCCCAAGTGCACCAAAACAATATTTAAAGATTACAAAAGCCAAGGCACTATGACCTAATGCATTCTTGAAATACTTTTCCTTCTGTTGTGTCTAAGAATTTCAGTATTAAGTTTGTTGATCAAGTTTAGACCATAATACAGCTCTGACAAAAGTTTAAAGTAACTCTAACTTCCAAATATTTTATGTATGTTAGAAGTACTAAATGCAATACTCGAGGTAGACATCACAAATTTTCTTTACAGTAGGTTTTCTATCAAGTGAAGAAGTTAACAAGCTCAGTCAGGACATTTACTTATTTATTTCCCTTAGGCTGCTTAATCTTAAGACCAGCTCCTATGGGAGCCCGGAATTGAAGAAAGGGAAGATGAAGCAATAAACCCATGGCTGAGAGACTAATAATGGAAAGATAGAAACTTTTATTTCCTGTACCTAATGAAAACTCAAATAGAGAATACATACAACTTCACGGCATACACAGACCTACTCATCAAACCAAAATGTTGTTGAGCTGGCCCAAAGTACTGTCTCGGAAATGTGCTTGAATGGCACAGAAGTTCATACAACTTGCAAGCAAAAGACAAATAAATCATTTTTTTAAGACAGAAATCGCAAACCTTGGATTTGGCTCACTCTGATGGCTCTTAGCTCCAAAGATATCTATAATTCAAGTATCATCAGGAAATACTGGTCCTGTGTGATTTTTCCCCCGCTCAGACAACATTTAGTAGACACTGACTTTGGAGATGCTCAGAACTTTAAATATTGCTATCAGCAACTTTGACATTTCTCAAACTTGAGCAACAGACCCTTCAACAACAGAAAGATCACTACAAGTTTAAATCACCACACTTGGTCCTTACAGTTCACTTAAACCCAACTCATGTTTTATTCTAAGCTGTAAACACATTCAAGTATATCCAGAAGCATCTGGATTTCAACTTGCTACAGAAATGGAATCAAATCCACAGGGATTCTCCACTGCACTTAAAAATGGACATTCTATGTGCATTAGGGGGAAAAGGGAATTTTTAAATACACTGCTCACAACAGTTTACCTCCATAAATGATCGTGCAAAGTAACATTAATTATGTTAGAATAAGAACTCTCACAGACCTCTTCAAGCCCAGCTCCTAAATCATCCCTGTGAATTGCCATGGCTACCAGCTCCAGAAATGCAACGCAGAGGAAGAGAAGGAATTCTCAAAGAATGAAACAATCTTTAGTCTCTTGTCAAATTCTGCCTCATCTTTAGAAATGCAGATGTGCAGACAAGGCGATACCACGCTCATTTTTGTTCTGGCTTATCACTTACTTTTAAAGCACACTGTCTAGCAGTTCCACAGTATAAATAATTCAAGGGAAGCCAAGTTTCAAAACCCTTGAGTTTCGAGTTCAAAAATAGGCCTGCTTTTTAATACTGCCGAGTTCTTACAAACACACACACGCATCTTCACAGTTCTGCTGGCAAAAACAAGATCTAGCATCCCTAGCTGTACCATGTATAAGCAGACAGTATTACAGAAGCACTTAGAAATATGTCCAATTCAATAAAAGCTGAAAAGTTTTAATTATACTTTGAGCTCTGAACCATTTTACAATTAATTATGTTTCCCCTTAAAAATTTTCCAGAGATATTTTCATGTTATGGAGTGATACAGTTTTATCAAGACCATAATCTACTTTAAATTTCTACTGAATTCTGTTCCACAGTAGAAGCTGCAAAGGAAAACAGCCAAGCTTACAAAACACTATACCCCCTAAAAACTACTACAGGTGCTGTGATAATACTTGTCATTTTGATTTGAAGGGTACAGATGAGCAAGAAACATTTTGCTAATAACTGTTTCTGGCACACAGGAGTGTAGCCATCCCAGCAAAAAATCACATCTGGCATTTACATGCAGAAGGACTAATGCTGAATGCTCTTGTACGAGAAAAATACTCCTCTACTGCCACAGACCCTTTTAGTACATTCTACTGAATAACAATAAACAAAACGCGTTGAATGTTCTCTCTTAATTAATGACGTGTTTGCAGATTTCACATTGTATGTTAATTATTAACCAGTATCTATATAAATTACTATTTTTTAATCTTTGCATGACACACATGTAGGCAAGACAGACGTCCTGTTTCATTGTCAATTTTGATGTTTGTGGCCACTGATCTCACTGCTGACACAGAGGTTTGGTCCGTGGGATGAAGTCACAAAGCACGGCTAAAGACAGCTGAGCCGTTAAGAAGTCCTACCCAGATCAACTCGTCCCTGTAGACAGGCAACTCTCAACAAGGAAAGGCTCAGTCTAGCCTTATGAGTGGAAGCCGCCTATCACATCATGAAGCGTTTAGCCTTTAAAATTAGAAAGGAGGTTAAATTCTTAATGTGGAGAATTTGGGCAAGCCTTGATTTTAAAATATTATCAATAAATCTGATAATCAGTGCTGCCCTTGGGTGAACCAGGTATCAGAGGATAAGTAAACTCTGAAGGATGTCCTCAGTCACTCCAGTGTTGGCTTTTATTCTGCCTTTTCAAGCTATAGAGAGTTCTGAAGAACTTGAACAGAATAGTTCAGTTTAATGCAGTTAAAATAGTGATAACAAAAGTCCACTTACTTTGCAGGACTCGCATGATATATTTACCACTATACACAGTTTATATTTCTACTAGCATTCAACGTGCTACTCAAAACATGTAATTATACACCAGAACTATAATTTGCAGATGTCCTTACTTCATTGAGCACAAAGAAATTAATTGCCCTTTTCCCAAAGAGGATAAAAACTTTGCATGTAGGTCTTTGGGGAACTCTCAGAATGTTATCAATCGTACCAATACAATACAGTATTTCACAAAATGGTACCGGAGTAAACTTTCCACTTGATGCTAATAATCAATGAGAAGATTGCCGGTGCAATTAAGAGTCTCATATATTGAGCCACAGCCAGCGCCTCTCTAAAATGAACTAAAACTACCAAAACCATTCAGAATACGCAACTATTTTTTGCACCAGTATGAACTTCATACTATTCAGAAACCAAATTTAAGGGGTGGCTGACTACACAAAATCCTCTGAGGGGCAGATTCTGACATCTGAGGCTTTACTTGAAACATAGCAGAATCCAGAATTCACCCAGTTTTTAAAAAATTAAAACCAAAACCAGCCCTCCCCATACCCCAAACTAGCCCATTAGCCTCGTTCATACAGGCTCACTGTCGAGCATGATGGAGTTACCTGAAAGTTTGGCACCAGTGCGGAACCTCAACACCCTCATTTTGGGTTGCGATGTACGCTGACTCTTGGAGGAGCTATTCCTCCACCAGGTCACCTTTCCTTCTGGTTATTGCAGGCACTTAGCAATTGGCTCACTTCTGGGTTTGCAAGGTAAAGTGCATGGTTAGCAGTTTTTCTTTGGCTGCAGTGGATCACTTGGAACAGTTCCCTAAGAAATAACAGACTCAAGTGCTTACGGCTTTTCTGCATTGCCCCAGAGTTCTTCTCAACATTGCTTGAGTCCTTTGCAGAATTCATCTGCTTCCTTGACTCAAAAAAGAACCCTGCCATAGCGTCTCTCTGGCCTCTGTGTGGTCTCCCCTTTTCAGCAGTGGTACACAGATCACCTTAACTTCACTTACATGATCGGAATGCCTGACCCTCCAACCAGGCAATATCATGGCAAATCACATTACAGCCCTAAACTGGGGTTGCAGAGGTTTTTTGTGGGGCTTTCTTTTTTTTTTAATTTAAACTACAGCTGCCAAATATGTTGTGAGACCTTTAATACAAATATCTACATACACAAGGAAGGCTAGCTGACCTCTACGTGACAGTGGGACATAGTGACAGGTACCAGTGGTTACATTTGGGCTTTTGCTATGGCCCAGCTTTAAAATATGTTGACGATCTGGCTGACAAGGACTAATTTGGCAGTAACTAGGGTTTTTTCCAAGATGTGTCATTTAGCTTTAGTTTATATTGCTGCTCCGAGAAACTAACGCTGACTCTGCACAAATGAGATCACCCACCAGCAAGTGTAAAAGATCACTTCCCAGCTTCCTTCAGTGATGCTTCCCAGTTAACAACTATTCAGTCATTATCCAGTCCCAAGAGCACTGCACAATTTCTTCTCTCTATTACGCCAAAAATAATAAATCGCTATTCACGATTAGCAAACGCCACCCTTCTCTACCCAACCCACCGCCATGGCTCATCCTGGTACACAGTGAATTCTCAGGTGTCACAAACTGCTGCTGTCTCTGCTGACATGATGCACCAGGATGTGAGAGTCTTTGGATCATCTTTATTCTTACTCCTGGAGGGTAACTGAACCTAAACTGGTCTCAGTGCTTCATAAGGGATCACTTGGGCCCTCCTCTGGCTCATCAGGATCCTGTTCTGAGGAACCTCACTCTGCCCATTTATGAAATCAGAAGCTCCAGAATCACCTCAGATGACAGGCAGACAGTTGAGAAGGCACCAGAAAATTAGTAACTGCAGTGCTGTTGTGATGCTGACCACCCTTCCCCCAGGATTTAATCTGCATGCCTCCATTCCCCTCTGTAAGAGGCAAATTACTTTCATATCTCACAATCACACTGTAAAATTAACATTTTGCAGAGCACAGCAGTGCAGTGCCAGACTATCTAAGATCATTCCAAATCCCAGTTCCTTTACAAACTGATTCCTTATCCTGGAATAAGTTACTACCTGACATGAACAGAAGCACCAGGATGTCCTGGCCAGGCTTGCTGCTTGCCAGCACAGTTCCTCTCTGGAGGAATCATTATTCGTCCCAGCTGAGGACATACTGATTTAAACAGCTCTGACAATTATTTTACCACTTCATACCGCATAAGGAAATGCTTTCAAATACAGACTTGTGGTGGCAGGAAGGTTGTTAAATAGACATCTTCCTTTTTGCCAGTTCTGCCGTAGTGAGCTGAGACTGCAGACGTAGCATTGCAAAGAAAAAAAAAAAAAGCCTTATGCAACATTTATTAGTTTTGTATGTTAAAGCTTTAGCTTTGTTTTTCTGGAATCAGGTTATTAACACTGTCACTTACACTGAGCTATAGAAAAAACACTGGAGATTAATCTTGCTTTATTCCAGTGACTTCCAAATAACTTGTTTCCAGTATCCAGGAACAGAAGGATAAACACAAATAAGAACAAGGTATTTTGAAGAAGGCTCTAGCAAGAAATGAGAACTGAACAAACTGGGGAGAAGAAAAAAATAAATCATAGTCCAGAACTCAAATTCCAAAGAGCAGAACACTTTCTTTCAGAAAAAAGTATTTCCCAAAGAACGAGTCTGGAGCAAGAAACATCCTGTCACTCCTGATATTTAGCCCCTGTATCTGTGAATCTAGCTGAGTGCCAGGTAATCACACCAGTCAGCCAACTGAAACCCAGCCAAAGAGCTAATGGGAAAAGCTGGCTGCAAACCATCGTTTAGTTCCCCCAACACTTCATATTATTTTTTCATCACTCAACTTTGCAAAACCTCACTCTTAGGATGACTCCCCAAACACACACACACCTTTTCCTGCTATTGCTTAAGACAGAGGAAATCAGTCGGGGAAACCACCAGAAATGATTTTGAGAGCTGTACAGAATGATTTCTGCAAACAAAGCTAAGGGGAAATAAGTTATTTCGTCCAGAGCAAAACTACTGTATTTTTTCACTGGGAATCTCCACTCACCATAGTTAGACCTGCGACCAAAACTTAACAAGGAATTCACCCTGCTGTTAAGATGCACTTTTGGCCATCTCATAAAATCTAACAAAATTGGAAGCCACACACAAAAACTAACCCAAAACAACAACAACAAAAAGCACATTTCAGGTATGTTTTTAACATGCTCAATAGCAGCAGCAGCTAATTCTCTGAAGATCCCTTTTACAGCGCATACATATAGATGGTAAGATCAAGGGAAACAAATTTTATTTGAAAAAGAACACTAAAGACAAAAATGGCGAGGAGGAATTCAATTAACATCTTAGCTCTTAATTCCCACAACAAAGCAACATACTGCTAAAGAACTTACTGAAGAATGACTGATTGCAACCCTGCCTCACTGCTGTCTCTGAGCAAGGAGGGGGAAGAAGCGGTTCTGCATTAGCATCCTCCAGCAGAAGGCTCAGAGGCTTAAACTAGCCACCTGAGCCCATCATGCACAGAGGTCTGAGGTTACCACAGGTACATCTTGCCGGGAAGGGACCATCAATACTTCAGGTTTACCTGTCTTACACCTGAAAGTGATGAATTCACCCAACAGATGGGGCTCACCCATCTGGGTTAGAGGATGCTGATGAAGAGGACCCAGGTTTGTAAGAGAATCTCTTCTGTGATCCAGCAAGGCAGCATGGAATTTTCCAGCAGATCCAGAGCCACGGGAAGAAAGACGCTTTTGTACTTTTGGATGCTAGTCAAGGCTGTGCTGCCAATCTGATATTGCTAACCTTAACTTCTGGGCTAATTGATTATAGTTAGTTCTCTTGGCACAAAAATGGGAGTAGGAAATTAGCCTTTACAGCCCATGGCTTCATTTGAGCGTGTTCTTTTAACTACCAAGGTTAAAAACCTTACAAGTAGACTTTGTCAAGTTTGTCAGTACCTTGTCCCCATAATCAAGTTTGTTTCACCTTCCTTTTTGCGAAAACAAAGCACTGAGATGTGGAAGACATTCTAGCAGACAGATCTTCAATTACTACTGCAGCAGCAGAGTGCAGCATCTAACGGTTTCCAGCCCTTGCTCAGCACTGAGCTGCTGTGCAATCCAGAGATAATATTGACAGTTGGAGAATATCTAAAGGCAACACAGCATCTCTTCTTACAAATTTCATATTCTTTAGTTTCAGTGTGCTCTAAATTGGTCAAAGCAGAGGTGATCACCGGGTGGATTCATCAGCGATCTGTGTGCAGTTAAACACAGCTCTGGGAAATTCAGTAAAACTGACACTTGGTGCCAGCAACACAGACAGGAGTCAGAAGCTGTGAATTCTCTCAATTTACTGCAAGATATAAAGGAGAGATCAGGTAGTGCTGATAAATCTTGAGGGCTGCCACAAAACCCCAGACAGATGTCACAAGCTATAAACTTACAGAAAGGGCAACTCACCCAGAATAATTCTTTCTAGGTTAGTTGCACTATCATGAGTTATTTCTGCTGCGGAGTTTCACCTCCCTGCAGACACCGCGGGGCTGAGCAGATCCTTGTAGCACCTGGGATGAATCTCTCCAGGTATCCGCTGCAAGGCTGCGGTACATTTGAACACATGGTTCTAATCCTAAGGAGGCAACAAGGCTCACCACACCAAAAGGCCAGATGTGTCTCAAACATAAACGAAACACTGACTTGGTGTCTGTGAGGTCCATTAATTCAGTGCTTTGCAGCAGTTCTCCTGGAGTAACAGTTATTCTCCTTCACATTCTCTACTGCCTTTTTAAACCACATTTTCCCATCCAAATTTATTTTTAAAAAGGAGGAAATTAATTACATCTGAAGTAATTAGAAATTTTAAATCCTTTAATTCAGTTCTCTCAGACACACAGCTTTGGAATATATTAAGAAGATGTCAGGCCTAATACTCTCCTCAGAAGCCTGCGAGACTGACTTATTTTGATGGAAGACACGCACGCCTCAAAGCAAATACAGCCATTAACTCCTTTAATCCCTCCCTATCACAAATGATTTATTTTGTTATTTAACTACTGAATCATTAAAATGTTGAGTAAGAAAGGTTCCAATACACTTAGACCCACAGATGCAAGAGATGCGGATTAAAAGCCTGCCTTGCCCTAACGTGCCCATCACTCCCTGGCAGGCAGCAGCGAAGCGTGCCACAACGTTTCCAGCCCTGCCTGAAAACTCTGCCATAGTCTGATGGAGTGCTGTCCCACCAGACTGAACTCGGCCCTGGCGTAAAGGTTACTAAAGACCTTTAAACTGGTGCGCCAAGAGAAATTTGGTACAACGTATTAAAAAACAAGGCTTGAAACATCAAGTTTCCTGAATTATGTCTGTTTACAAAACTATGAACTTTAAATGTATTCGGTGTAAGTACTGCTACACCTGGGGGTGCAGGTCAACAGCCAGCTGAATATGAGCCAGCAGTGTGCCCAGGTGGCCAACAGCATCCTGGTGTGTACCAGCAATAGTGTGGCCAGCAGGAGTAGGGCAGCGATTGTCGCCCTGTGCTTAGCAGTGGTGAGGCCACACCTTGAGCGCTGTGCCTGGTTTTGGGCCCCGCACTTTAAGAAGGACTTTGAGGTGCTGGAGCATGTCCCAAGAAGGGCAAAGCTGGTGGACAGAGCAGCTAAGGGAACTGGAGTTGTTTAGCCTGAAGAAAAGGAGGCTCAGAGAGACATTATCACTCTTTACAACTCCCTCAAAGGAGGTTGTAGCAAGATGGGGGTTGGTCTGTTCTCCCAAGTACCAAGCCACAGTACCAGAGGAAATGGCCTGAAGTTGTGCCGGGTGAGGTTTATGTTGGATATTAGGAAAACTTTGTTCACCTTAACAGTTGTGAAGCGTTGGAACAGGCTGCCCAGAGAAGTGGTGGAGTCCCCATCCCTAGAGGTATTTAGAAGACATGCAGAATTGCAGAATATTTAGAAGACATGTAGGCACATGGTTTAGTGGTGGACTTGGCATGCCGGGTTCGTGGTTGAACCCAATGACCTTAAACGTCCTTTCCAACTTCAATGATTCTATAATTCCATGAAATGGCAAATCAACAAAATGAACAAGGTAAATTTCTCATTATGTCCCAAGAAGACACACTGGCAACAACACACAGTTCAGCATTCAAAGAAAGGCACTAGCAACACAGGATTTTACACTACAGCATTTCACGCCAGACCTATCACCCTCTGCGCATTCTGCCCGCGTTAGATGGTTTGGTCTGATGGCTACAAAAAGTCTGAGGACACAATCTGCTCTCCTAATCTAGCAGATTAAAAATACATCCCAATGATTAAGGGAGCTGTGATCGGTTAGCAAACCTCCTGTTTCAGAAGACTTTGCTTTAAACCAATAATATTCGTATCCCAAGCCATGTGACATTTATTGCAGCATTTAATTGGTTAAAAGTTCTCACTGGCTTTTGATTTTTGCACGGTTTTCCACTTAAAAGAAGCCGCGCCGCGTTTGCCTCACAGTCTTTGAGCTCTCTCTTTCCCCCCCAGGGGCCATCGGAACAACGCTCTCTCTCTCTCCGG
>NW_010417940.1:1783-6306 GCF_000710305.1 Buceros rhinoceros silvestris | reverse complement strand
GGTCCAGGAGCAGGGACCGGCCTGGGTGGGGGGAGCGTGTCACCCCGTGTGGCCCCAGCGCCGGTGACCGGTCACCGCAGGCTTTCACCTTCAGGACTGGGGCCTGTTCTCTTCATCATCTTTATCACAGATTGGACAAGGGGATCGAGGGAACATTATTGGTGGCCCGTACGGGGATCGAGAAGAACACATTTTACATCCTTGGAAGCTGAAACAAACATAAGTTAAGGTTTCAGACATGGGAGTGATTACAATTCTGTTCTGGATTGCTAAACAATATGCCCAGAGATTGCTGTATAATTTGGTGCCTGAATCACCAGCTGATGTGGCCTATTTCCTATATCTAATTGGTACCTGTCTATGCTTTATTGGCCTGAGACATGCCGCAAAGAGAGTGTCTTGTTTGGCATTTGCACTTGCAGTGGGTTGGTTTATTTTGGGTCAGCTGGTAATGATGCCAGTACATTTTGGTTATTACTCTTTGGTGATTGCCTATAACTCCACTATCAAATGGCTACTGAGTAATAACCCTGCTCCATTCGACACTAGCGACCACACCAGACCGTGGGAGTCTGAACCTGAAGGTTCTGGGGATAATGCTGTTTTTCCGTTTGTATCAGTCATCTCTAACGTTGTATTAGTCATTTCTACCGTTGCCCTGCTGTGGTTTAGCATCAAGAGCAGGTACCACACAAGCATTACTGCCACCTCTCCACCACAACGAGTAGAAATTGCCCCCGTGAAGAAGCGGAAGGAGGACGAGGCTCTGGCAATGGATGATCAGCCTGGTGACCCTGGCAGCTCTGATGGGAGGCGATAGCATCGAACTGACTGGCGGTGAAGCTAAGCAGTTAGGAATTATGGCCCTGGAAGGAGGCATAGATAGTAAAATAGGGGCATGTGAGAGAAAACTTAGTATTCTTAAGCGATTTCTGGCAGCTGTAAACAATAGATATCCCACTAGGGAACGGTCTGGAGAATGTCCGAGGGGGCAGCTGGGAGACCCGGGGCTGTTGAGCCTGGAGAAGAGGAGGCTCCAGGGAGACCTTCTCACTCTCTACAACAACAGGAGGTTGGAGTGAGGGGAGGTTGGTCTCTTCCCCCCAGGAACAAATGACAGAAGAGGAACCAGCCTCCAGTTGTTCCAGAGGAGGCTGAGCTCACTCTCTACAACAACAGGAGGTTGGAGTGAGGGGAGGTTGGTCTCTTCCCCCCAGGAACAAATGACAGAAGAGGAACCAGCCTCCAGTTGTTCCAGAGGAGGCTGAGCTTGTCCCTGAGGAGCCATTTCTTGCCTGTTGGGGTTTTCCAAGTCTGTCCCAGGCTTCCCAGGGTGGAGTTCCCATCCCTGGAGGGGTTTCCCAGCCGGGTCAAGGTGGTGCTGAGGGACATTGGTCAGTGGGGACCTGGCAGTGCTGGGGGAACTGGGGGACTTGACTGTAAAGCTCTTTTACAAACAAAATAAAGCCACGATTCTATGACTCAGTACTGAGATTTTCTCCACAATGCCAACACCCATCCCGGAGCAGGGGTTCAGTGGCTCCTGGCCCAGGCTGGGTCTTCCCCCCAAGCAATGGCCAGGGCATCCTCCAGAGGAACTCCACTTCACTTGTCCACTTGCCATTTCTGTCCCTCACGTCCAGCTCCTCCAAATCCACCAAAAAGCAAAAGAAGAGCCCAAACCCAGCAGGACTGAGCTTGGCTGGCAAAGCGGACGGTTTTTCGGAGCCTGTTGAATATTCCCAAGTCTCCCCGGAGCTGCAAAAGCTGGTTAAGTGGTTGGACTAAAGTGAGGATCCTTTGGCCACAGCTCTGTGTCATCGTTATGAGGAGTTTTTGCTTTTGTGAGGTAAAATGAAAATAAATATACACCATCAGGAGACTCGCTGCCACATCACGGAGGGTTCACAGCAGCTCGTGGTTGGTCCCCTCCAGTGAGGGGGAAATTTCAGGTGAAATTCAGGCTTTGTGAATCCTTTTGGAATCCCAACAGGGTGTTTTTTTGTGGGTGGCTGCAGACGGAGTATTTCTCCTGGGAGCACCTGGCGCTGCTGACACCATCGCCATCGATGTAGGCACATTGTCCCTCGCCCCGTACATCAAACCTGCACCGAACAGAAGAAGGAAGACTCAATGGAAAGCCCATGGATTGCGGGGTTGAGCATTTCCCATACAGGGACCACCCTTCCTGGCAAACCCACGTCACACAGAACAAAGACTCCACAACGAAGGGAATATTTCCAGTCTCTTGGTGCCAGCAGGGATCACCCAAGGATGCCCTCACCCCCTGCCAGCACCTGCATCCCACAAATCCACCGGCTGCAGTCCAAGAGCTTCAACTCAAGCAAGAGAATCACTGTTTAATTGCTCCCACCTCAATAAATTTATAGATAAAATGTGGTTTTTTGCATTCAAGCCCCGACCTGCCTCAGCCCAGGACAGGGTGGCACGTACAGGTTGGTGAAGAAAGACCCGTTGAACCACCTCCAAGGTCCGGAGCCTTCCCTTTGGAGACCGACCCAGTAGTGCGAGGAACCGCCGTAGCGCAAGAGGAAACGCTGGAGGGGGGAAAGAAAAACAAGCATCACATTTATCTTCCCGCTACGGCCTCCACAGAATCCCAAACCTGCTCCCAAAAGCCAGTGGCACCCAATCCCTCAGGGATTTTGCATTTACCAGCTCGTCCCGGGTGTCGATGGTGGCCAAACGGGCTCTGAGGGAAAAGCAAGAGATCTGACTCCTGTTCCAGTCCGCTTCGTCCTCCATGAAGTAAAAGCACTTCTCCCCGTAGCCGATGCCATGTTCCGGGCAGCTGCGAAGGGCGGGAGAGGGGCAGGATGGACAGGAGGGACATTTCCTGGCTGGAAATGAGCAGAACATGGCTCGGTGACCTACACCGGTGGGTTGGCTCCGGGGGAGGAGAAGACTTTGGTGGCCTCAGCCACTTACCTGCCAGCGCGATGATGGTGAGAAGCAACATGGCTACAACCACGGTGACCCCGATGGGGACCTTCTTATCTTTAATGCATTTGCGGCTAAAACCTGGGAAGGAATGGAAAGGACACAGCCAGCAAACCCCAGAGCACCCTGAGCTCCCTGCAGCTCTCGAGGACACCCATGGGTGTCTCCTACACCTTTCAATACACCCACAAAGCACCTGGGGGGCTCCAGTGGGTGCAGGCTCAGTTCAGGGGGTGCTTTCATCAGTCTCTGAGGATTTTTAGGGCTGCCTGACCTCACTGTGTCCTCTGGGAAGTTATTCAGGAGGAATTCCCTGACTTGGCGCATTTTTCTTTCAGGACAGTCAAGGGTTTATGTGCGTGGCAGGAACGGAAACGTGATTTTTGCCTTCAAAAAACAAGGAATCACTTTTTTTTCCCAAACCAGCCTCGATTTTAACAGCTTTTGTTGGCCCTGGAGAGGTGTTGCCTCAATTACTGCCCCACTTCAAGGTGTTTTCAGCTCCAATCCCCCACTCTGGGACCCTTGGATGGACAGTTGAATGGTTATCACATGGATGGTGTTGGATGGTCCTTCAAACCCAGCTGAGCCATGAAAAAACCATGGATACCACCCCTTGTACATGGGGCAGCTCTTAAAGCCTCCACGCAAGAGGACGGTGCTCATGTACCTGCGTCAAGAGCAGCTTCTGCCATCCCTGGTGCCGTGAAAGGAACAAGTGCGTCCCTCAGCTCCACCAGCAACGAGTCAAGAGGGTCAAGAACGCCCCGAGACCGCAGTCAGGTCCTTCTCTGTGCCAGGGCTTTGCCAGGCAGCTCCTGCGGTCGCTAAAATAAGGACAAAAAGCTCAGAATCCCCTCAAAGCCTCAGTAAAAATCACCTCGAAGAAACAGAACAAGAATCCAACAGAAAAAACCCCTCTGCAGATGAAAAAAAAAGGCCCTTGAAGCTGCCAACAGCTGCAGCTCCTCTAACAAAGAGCTTTGAGATTTACTCAGAATCTATAAATATAATTTATATTACCTCGCGCTTTGGACCTTCTGCGATTCACAGCAGCTCAGAACAACCTTCATGTGGTCACAAAAGATTTTAATTGTGTTTTTTCCTCCCTAAACTCTTGATTTTTCATTAAGGTTGAACCGACGTCACATTTTGCTGCCTTCCCCAGCACCCAAAATTAAACTAAACTAAATCCCACCCCAGGCTGCAGCTCGGGGTGGAACAGCAGGTGATGGAGGAAGAGGAGGAGGAAAGACACTGAGTGGGGAACAACCAGGAACTTGATCATCAGAAAATACCCCCAAAATACACTTTGGAGGGAAACAAAAGACTTTTGTCCCCAAAAAGCGCGTCAGGAAATGTTACAGGAGGACATTGTTCTGCTTTCTGGCACTGGAGGGGGAGCGTTGCTGCAGGGTGAGGCAGCGTCTGAGAGCGGCACGTGGAGTCAGTCAAAAGCGGTTTTGTCTCAGGGAGTGAGGAATCCAGGCAGCAAAGGGGACTGAGTCCTCGTGCCCTGAAAACACTCAAATAATGCTGGGAAAAAAAGAAAAAAAAAAAAG
>NW_010417940.1:560-1668 GCF_000710305.1 Buceros rhinoceros silvestris | reverse complement strand
CAATGGAGGGGGGGGGGGCGTGTGTGTCAGCTGAAAAGAAAAAAAAAAGGAAAAAAATCCACATTTAACCTGCAAAACCCTGAAAAATCCACTTTTTACCTGCTAAAAACCAGATAAATCCACCTTTCAGCCACCAAACAACTGAAAAAATCCACCTTTTATCTGCCAAAAACCTGAAAAATCCACCTTTCTACCTTCCAGAAACTATAGCTCCACCTTTTACTGGCCGTGCTCCAGCCCAAACCTCTCCCCCCACCCTGGATCCTGCAGGTTTTGACCCCGGCTTGTGCCCTGTAACTCACCTCTTGGCCCCCGGGACAGGCCGCGGTACAAACAGCTCCGATTCCACCGATTTCAGCTCGCCGGCTCCGTTCCCGACGGGCTCGAAGCTTTTTCTGCCCACGCCGAGACACGGCGTTGCCTTGGTGGTGGGTGGTGGCACGTCAGCAGCCGCTGATTGTCCTGCCCAGGGTGTCCTGGGGGTGGTGATGGGCTGAGAGCTCCGAGAGCTCCGTCCTGGCTCCTACCCAGAAATTCCGAAGGGACTAAAGCTTCGAGACATTCCCCAGTGCCTGGAAGGGTGGTGGGGAGGCAGGAGCTGCTCCAGCCTTGTCCCTCCACGTCCTCCAACCTGGGTGGCCAAAGAGGGGATGGAGGCAGAGACACATCAGAGCTTTTTTCTCCTCCTATCCCCTCCCAGTTTTTTTGCACCGTCCTTAAATGTGATGCTGGAGTGGGGTTTTCCCCTTCCAGTCTGGGTCTTGCTGCCCCATTTCTGCCCCATTTCTGCCTCCAGACAATTATAGACCAGGGCGCTCACGAGTGGTTTTGGGGGCAGGATGGTCCCTGCCTCTGTGTCAACCCCATGTCACCCTTTGAGGTGACACCCCCCTACATTTTCTCCCCTCACACAGTCATAGATGGTCTCACTCCCTTTATTTTCAAGTCCCCGCTGCCGTGGAACAAGCAGAAGCGTCATTGCTCTCGGGTTTTCCATGCAGAGATTGAGAAATGGGGGACGAGTAGGAGATAATTTCAACGTGCAAAGGGTGGGGAAGGAGACAGAAGCTCCTGCACTGCCTCTGCAAGAGCAAAGGAGGAACAAAAT
>NW_010417940.1:0-354 GCF_000710305.1 Buceros rhinoceros silvestris | reverse complement strand
GCTGGAGTTCAGCTCCTGGGACATTGCCCAGACAAATGTGTTGACCAAAGGACTTGGTCACCCCCCAGTTTCCTCCCAGTTTGGTGCTGAGGCCAGAAGCTGGCTGGAAGGGACCTTTCAAGGTCCTCCAGCCCAACCCCCTTGCACTGAGCAGGGACATCTTCAACTACAGCAGTGACCAGGTGAGCGCCGATGGGTGTGAGCTGGGATCACCCGGCGTGTGATCACCACACGGCAAGCGGGTGGTTTTTCCAACACTCATCTATCACAGTTCTAAGAGAGTGGCGGGTACGAGGAGTCTCGTGCAAACTTCTCCCGTGTTAAGCAATTCGACGATGACCAACTGCTTCATCC
>NW_010417939.1:0-33214 GCF_000710305.1 Buceros rhinoceros silvestris | reverse complement strand
AGTATATTTTATATATATATAAGGTAGATAAAATGGAAAATAATTCTCTTACCTTTCAGCTCACCCTTGAAATAACATCTGTATACTTAATAGTGACACCTCAAAATATACATCAGAATTAATGTTAACTGAGAAAAGCACATATTCGTTATTAGCTATGAAAGAAAACATACTAATAATTAACATATAGTGATAGTAAATGTATTTAACGCTGATATATGCCACCTCCCACCCACATTTATGACACTAAGACCAGCAAAACACTGGAATATGTTTGAAATCAAGTTGGAAATGAAGATGTATTTCAGCCCATAATTGAGCTGGACCCTTGCAGGAAGAGTCCAACCCTTCTTAATTCTTTTCCAAATTTCTCATTACACCAAAGGATTGCACTGTGCTGGAAACCAGTGAACTGTCTCTCCAGCAGAAGTGTTTTCTAAGTGTAAAGCTGTTCATTGAGTATAAGCTTTTCAGATGTTCATTAGCTTTATTGTATCTTCACGTTCATAATTTTCCTAAATTTGCAGAGTTCAAAATGAAAACTACGTTTTGTCACATTACTAGCAGTTTTATGCACTAACACAGTGAATTAACTGTTTTGCTGTAAATCAATTTAATGGTTTTCACTATAAATGTAATTGGCAATTTTTTTAACGGTAACTAACACTTTATAATACGGTATTTCTATATATAGCAAACAGTTCAAGGGACTTAATTACACAGTGACAGAGACTGTTATGTTCTCACTGTGTAATTTTAAAAATTGTTTTTAACAATAAGGAGCAATTGAAATTTGACAATTTAGGAGTGACAAAAAATGTTTTTGACTGTAAATGCGGTACTTAAATTGTTGTTTTACCAGTTGACTTGTCACCTTGATGTAGCTGGATGTCATAAAAACAGTTTAAAACTGTAAATGTAACCGTTAAATCTAACGGCAAGGCTATCATTGGCTAGTACTTGTTGAAATACAGGAAATAAAAATTAGATGAAGACATAAAAAAATGAGCATTTAAATTGTATTTTTGGGGTTGCCCTAAGTGTATAGTAATTAACACCAACAGAAGTACTGCCATGCAAATGATACAATTTTACACAAAAGTATTGTTTAAAAGAAACTCTTGGGACCCCTCACTGAGAAAAGCAGAGCTCCTTCTCACACCAAAAAATGAGGTTAATGTTAAAAGCATTTGTAAAAAAGGCATTAGCCCCTACCACTACAATCACAACACTGATTTTGGTGAGCAAATCAATATTCTCTTCCATGGGTAAAACCTTGGACTGTAGGTGAAGTAGGAAAAGCACTCACGGGTCTACTATAGGAGTAAACATGAAGTAGCCCTCACTTTCTCTTCGGACCTCTGGCACCCACAGTGCTCCAGGTGCTGTATCACTTGCACTGTGGTGATGTGCAGGCCCACGCACTTACACAGGTTATGGCCCATCGACATCAAATATCAGACTTCAGAGACTTAGGGAAGCTAAGGCTACCAAGCACAGAGAAAAAAACATTGCCCGTGGGCTTCCTGGCTGGGAAAATCCTTATTGCTTTGTCAGGAAAAGTGATGGCTGCTGGTGGGGCACAACGCTGTCCAGCTGGTGCCCTGGCCGCTCCCTCTGCCAAGCACAGCGCGCCTGTGTCCGATGGAGATGAGGGGTGGAGAAGTGTAAGGGAAAGCATGTAGTACTAAATGTGCTCAAGTGCTTGCTGACTGATGGTGGAAAAACAAAGCGCAATTTCAAGGAAGAGGAGTAGAGAGGAGAGGCAGAACTACCCACCACCATCTCTTGGCTGCCCTCTTTGTTCTCCTGTAAATGTAGGACTGCAACTCCGTTTCTACAGGCTGAACTATTTTGATAATGTACACTAACAATGAAGAATTCTTCTGATCTGCAGGCACTGCCATTGCTTTCTGACCAGCCAGGATGGATGTGACATCCAGCTTCACCAAGAGCAGCAGCTTTCCAGTGAGCAGACCTGAGCCACAACTCCTGGAGCTCCTAAGAGGTCTCACTTCTTCCCCCAGTGTTTCATGGGAAACGCACTTACTGCACAACTGCATCAATTCTCAGGTCTGCTTCTCTTCTTCCTCCAGTCTTCTGAGTACCTGCCTCATCCTCGTTTGTGCTGCTCTGTCAGCGGTGAGATGGTGTGTCTCTGCTACGTTTATGACAACATCGTCCATCATGGACAGGGGACCTTAAAGGCTGCCACCACAATTATACCACACTTTGCTCAGTATTAGAGATCAGATTTTGCAGTAACAGGGAGGAAAATTCCAACCTGCTTATCTGCCTACGTCGGTAATAAATTCCCACACCAGTGAATGCAGTGACTACATCACCACTTTGGCCTGAGCAGTAGAGGAGCTGGGAAGGTCCGTGTCAAGAGAACAGATCATAGCCGTGATGCTGGGATCCAGTGAGAGCAGTGCCTTCGAACAGAGGGTTAAATGAGGGTCATGCTCGCCTGTACTCTCTTAAATGAACACTAAAAATTGGTCTGAGGGCCAAAACTCGCTGCCAACTACACATAAACAACTCCAATTGACTTCAATAGGAGTTTCCTGTGTGTATCCAGGAGCAGATTTGAGAGCTAAGACTATGCATCAAAGTCTAAATAGTGAATGTGAGTGAATTGACGTTCTGTTTATTCATTATTTTCAAATGTCGATAGGGGTTTCTCTGTCTAATATAAAATGATTTGGTTGTCACATTTTTAATGAAGGCTTTTAATTACTTTTGATATACAGTATTGTACTGATTGTTTTGCACGGTTGCTTTTGTGCATTTAACCACATTCCCTGTATAAAAGAAAACCTGCCTACATCAGGGGTTTGGTCCAAGACAGCCTTTGGTATTGCTTTTGTACAGAGGATGCTTTCAACTTTTAGCAGAAAGCACGAAAGGGAAGATCTGGAATAAACTTGTGGTATAGACAGAGGCAAAATGGACTTTGGTTTATTGGAAGATGCATCTTTAGTTTTGACAAGTGTAAATGGGGTTATATGAGGTCCTGTATGAGTCACTATCTAATTTCTTCGGGAGGGGTTGAAGCTTTAAAAATTTATAAGCAGTGGGGATAAGTTTTGTCACAAAATGAGAGGGCATGCGGCTTGCCCGTCTTTGGGAGAGTGGCTTTGGATCAGTCTTCTGTCCTAAAAGTTGGGCTTTTGATTCCCACAGAAGTGGTGCTGGGGGACATGGTTTAGGGACCCTGGCAGTGCAGCATGGTCGGTTGGAATCGATGATCTTAAAGGTCTCTTCCAGCCAGATGGTTCCGTGATTCTGTAGGTGAAGCAATGGAGGCTGGAAGCCATGGCACCCTCGGGTAGCGCCTGCCACAGTGCCCATCGCAGGGCACATGCAGGAGCTCTCAGGTCAGGTGCAGGCTTTCTGCAGGCGTTTGACCTGGCTGTGTGCTGGATGGAGCATGGATGTTCCCAGGACATCAGACCTGTGAGGCATTTGCATATCCCTGAAAGACCGCGCTGCCCGTAAAGTGAACTGCAGAACTGTGCAATAAATCACATTTATGGGCATGTCATTTCAAACTGTTAATGTTTAAACAGGAAACAGTGGGACAGGATGGGCTCTGGGAAGGTATTGACCCAGTGGAGAGAGGCAGCAGAGGACACCATCTTCTGCCCCTACCTGTGGCCACACAGAACAGCTCCAACTTCCTCAGCCATGGTACTTTTAAGAGGCCACACGTCTTCATGGGTCAGGTCCAAAAGAATGGAGTGACATCTCCATTCCCAAAGCCAAAACATGACAAGGATCTGTCAGTCTCTTGGTGTGATTTTCAAGCACTATGTGAAACAAATAGCAAGACAGTTTTGGAAAGTGGAAGTGTTTGCATATATATTTTTTTTTTTATTCAAAAATGCATGAATGCATGCGAGTATGTATCTGTGTAAATATGATAGGGAAAAATTAAAGCAACATGCAAAATACAGGTGCTAGAAAGCAACCTGACACCCATACTGGTGGCTGGTTTCTCAGGGCCAAAGTACCGTAGCTCAAATATTAGATCAGCTTTTATGTTTCCAGTTCTAGTGCTCTTTAATTGCCTCAATACAGAAAGTCTCCTACTTTGGTATCGTGGCAGGGCTCACATGTAACAAAAATAAACACATTAAATAAATAAATAAACAAACCCAATCTCCTAGGTACTAATTTGCCATGGATTGTATTTAAGTCCTCATCCATTATGTGAATTAGAAGTGAAACAAACACTGGCATCAATACTCCATTGCAGCCAGGCCAGCCTGAGATCCAAGTGAGCGTGTGTCCTGGACAGTTTGTATTGATGCTGTCCTGAGTATCGTGCTCATCAATAATGGAAATAATTGCGTTTTAATAATTAAAAAACCCCCATCATTTTCACAGAGGTAGAAATGATGACTTTGTTCCCTCCCTGCAGTTTATCTACCTTCTAATGACAGGAGTGATTCACCAGGCAGCTCATTTATGAACACAAAAATGCACACAAAGAAATCTGCTTTTATTCAGGTGAAAGAGTATCAAATGGCCCTTAAATATCAACTTAGCGATACACTGTGCCAGAAGCTTTGAAATGAAGGGCGAAATATATGGAAGAAGAGTAACTACTTCCTTCCCAGCCATATTTTTTGTTACTGTCCTGATAATAGGTCAAGATAAGTCATGAAAATTCTTATTCTGATTAATTTACTGTGAACTCTTTGGACTAATCCGGCATCCCAACACCAAACCTTAAAAAAAAGGGGATGTTTAATAATGCAGTAATGCCTTGCTGGATACTGACTGAGTCTGTGCAGCGGTTTAGTGTTCATCTGCATAAAAAGTTTCTCCTGTTGGTTCTTGTGCTCTTTTGCTTTTATAGTTCTTAGGTCTTTATTACTCCTCCCTTTTGCATTTCTTAACTCTTTTATGTACTCTCTGTGCGGAATAGTCTTGTACTGGTTTTGTAGGCCTAGGTCTGTCCAGTGTAAATCTTGCTAAATCATGACATAAACATGGGCACGGTCTAGCCCCAGGTTACCTTCCCACTGCTTTTTTTGCTGCTAGACAAACACTGATAGAGTTTTGCCCAGCCTGTGGCCTCTATCTGGGGTTTTGCAGGTTAAGAATATCCTGGGATGACATACCCAAAGGTCTTGGAGACCCAAATTTCGGAAAGTGGGAAGTAAATACCCCAACCAAAAGGGAGCACTAGTGTCATAAAATTCACTTTGCTCTCTGGAGACTCTCTTAGGTTGATTGGAAAAAACGCACAAGGAATGAGCGAATGGCCTGGCCCCTGCAGTAGCCAGCGCAGTTTAGCTTCTCTCTCACTTGCTCTCTCCCTTTTGACTACAGTCCTGATTAAAACTGATGTGATTAAGATAATGTTTGGCAAAAACCTATGCACAAAGCTCAGAATAAATCAGACACCAGCTTAAGAAGCTTATGGCTCTCTGCATTCATATTGGCCAGTATCTGACTGCAGGTCCAATGAAAAGGCTTTTAAAAATTGGTGTGAATATTTCCTGGTGAAATGGCAGGTTTCACAGTGTCTGTCACTTTTCCACATTGTTGAAGAAAAATATATGTTTTATGAAATGTTTATGAAACACTTATAAGCTCAAAAATTTTGACAGATCTGTCCTAAAGAGAGCTTAATTTTTATCTCCTGCAAAACCAAACACGTCTACTCGATCCAGCAAATGTACACATTTGGCTGAAACTAAGCTGATGCACAAATGCTTTGCCACCTCAAGCCTTTAAAAACATATGCCTCTGGACCAGCATTTATTTGTAATTGCATATTTCTCTATATAACAATAATATATTAAGAAAACCATCACCTACATCTTGGAAAAAAAAATGACCTTGCTCCTTTGTTAGAAACTCTCTTTTGTTAGATGCAAAAGCAAAATCTAGATTAATAAAGCCCATTCATGGGGATTCCTATAAAGCCTATGCTGTAGCTGTATAATCTATACTAAAATTTCAAGTAGGCAGTTAAGATTTTAAATCCTTATTGAGATTAAAATTAGGAGTACCAGATATCAACATAAATATTCACTTGCAAGCAAAGGATATTCTCTCTCTGAGCAAAGGATGTCCTTCCATTATGCCAAAATGAATAACCTAAACCCTTTTTTGTTTCTTTACACTCACTGTTTAGCTTTGTGTCATACCTATTTCTTTCCTTAAAGCTACTTAGCAGATTAATTCAGCAGAAATAAGCTCCTTATTGTTGATTACATAAATGATTCAGGATGTTTGACATATTTAATTTGACAGAATGGCACAAATTGCAGCCTTACCCTGCACTTCGCTAGCCCGTGTGCACCAGGACCACCTCTAGGATCATTAGAAGTTCAGTTAATTCAGTAGCACTTTGCACCAAGGAGTTTACTGCAATGATTAGGTTTTCAAAGATAGCAGCAGGCCCTTCCCTCCCAGCCCAGCTTCTCTTTCAGATTGTAGAGAGAGTGAACAAATAGAGCAGGGGGGTGGAAAATGAAAATACCTGAAGAGAATAAAGAACAAGGGTGATGGGGTAAGATGGATTACTTGAATTTTCCACCAATCACTGAACAACACATTGGCTAAAGCATTGATTGATGAAGTATTTAAGTCGTCAATCTCACATCACAAGCCTTTTTACAAATGGCTGCAGAAAGGGGCTGACATTGAGGTGGTATCAATGGAAGTTGGCTTTGCTACAAAATATAAGAAAGACCTCTAGTCCACAATTTGCTCTCTCGCAAGACGTTCAATAACCACTTTCGACGGCCACTTTGCCAGCAAATGTTTCACTTAAAATGTCGGTATTCTTTACTCAGGACTGCTGTCCACCTTTAAATTTATAGGCCTTTACTATGAGAAGATTTACTTTCCTTTAGTTTTCGGTCGGATTATTTCTCCCCCATGCAGACTGCTTTTCAATTTACATGGAGGTTTTCTTGGTGGGTACTTTTTTCTCTTTTTTCCCCATGCTTTAAAAGAATTACAACCAGTTGTTGTCTCTTTGGATATGTTTTATAACAGTAAATCAGTCATTGCCAGAAATCTGTGTTTGATTGAGAAATCAGCTTGTTCTGGCTTTTTATTTGCTTCCCCTCCTTCACTTTCCTTGTTCATTGACATTAACTTAAACATAAATGACTGCACAGGACTTTAGTATCTGCAGAAGCTGTTGCTGCAGAGACAGGTCACTGCTTGGTTGCTATCAGCATTTGTCCCCTGAAGTCCCCTTCTTCTACCAGGGGAATATGATAAATGTAAGGAGCAGCTCATATCAAGGGAAAGGCAGCCAAGCAATTCAGATTCCATGAAGGGAAAAGAAAGGAAAAAAAGCCAAAAAAGAGAATACATACCCCAGCATGAAAGAGCATCTTGATTTCAAGTTTTGTTTCAGGAGTCGTTAATATTTTATGAGACCACACAGAGTGTTCCTCCAGTGACATTTTTCTAAATAATGTAATGTGCAGTAAAGTATCAGACAAAGGGGAGGAGGAGGAGGAGGAGGGAAATCGCCTTGTTTAGATTTAAAAAAAAAAAAAGGTATTTGAAACGAAGCATTCTCAAGGCTGGCTAGTGCCTGACTCAGAGTCCCAACCTTTTGTAGGGTCAACGCTTACCAGTGGAATGGTGCCCAGGAATAAGGAGAATACTTCATAGTATTGTCTTTTCTGTCTTACTTTTATTCCCTTCTTTTTTCCTTCAGGACAACCTAAGTCTATGCGCAGGCTTGCTGGGCTCCCTTCCCTGTATCCATCAAAAGTGGTGGGACAAGGAGTATCTGCAGAAAATTGGAAGAGAAAGCGTAATGCCTCCTATTTTCTTCTTTCCTGATCCTCCCATATATGGGAGCTTTTCTTGGAAGCAAATTTTGATCTAAAACTCTGGGTGCCAACACTCCTAGAGCTTAAGGAAATCTGTGGGTAACTTACAGACGAGGTCCAAGAGCTCAGGTCTGCCAGCAGTGCAGCAGCTGAGGGTAACTCAGAAACCCTCTTCTGGACCAAACTGAACCCGCAGGCTGTTGGCTTTATACAAAGATTGTTACAACAAATATTGTTGTTATGAAGCAGCAGGAGTACAAACATTCACAAGTACTCTGGTTTTTAGGAGTTGGGTCACATGTTTTCCTGGCCTCTTCAAGGGCTTTCACTCTGAAGCAGGTACATGTTTTCATCTTGACTTAGTGAACGATCAGTCCTCGTTGCAAAAAGCAACAGGGTAAGAGCATTTGTGTAAGAGTTGAACTGACAGGCTAGTAATTCGACGGCTTGTAATTTCCCTACTTAAGCTAGCTCATGTTGATCAGGGATCTTGGTGACTTAACTTGGTCTCTTAGAATCTGGAATTTCAGAAGAACAGAATGAAATAATCTGCTTTTTTTTTACGAATTTCACACTCCCAACCCTAATGGGCCTTCTGGAGCTGTCCCTCTGAAAATCTGTCTTTAGGTCTACAGACAAGCCTTGGCACAAATTCTTTGAAGTCAGCATAATATAATAAATACAAGTATTATTATACTGCATGTGGGTGGGCCAGCATAGTGCTAAATACTAAATAGTATTGCTTAGGAAAGGCTTGGTTTAGAACATACTGAAATCTAAGTAACTGGGGAACTGAAGAAGTAACCACGCAAAAGCACAATTTGTGTAACACAAGATGGAAAAATTATACTTTTTTTTTGTTTTAAGTGTGCCAAGTATCTAATTGACATCAAGTTGTGATAGATAAAGTCACTCAGCAGCAAATTGCACATGCTTCTATCCTATCCCTTCGAGTTATTTAGACAGACGCAAGTTAGTGGTCACCATTGTTGTGCAAACACGCCGTGCGGAACCAACGGTACCACAGCAGCAATGTGTGGGGTGAATCAGACAACTGGTACAAAGCTGAAACTAAATTTATTGTATTAAATAAGAACCCAGCTCACCACTGCGGTTTATATGAGCAGTTAAAATGGTTTGTCTCTTGCCGTTACGTGCCAATGTAATCAGTGGAATAAATCACGGGCTGGCAGAAATCCTACATTTGAAATATCTCACGTGTTTCCTATGGCACAGCAGAAATCTCAGGAAAGTGGAGAGCCGAGGACGTTGGTAAAAGGCATTTGTATAATTGCTGTTATGGAGAATTACATCCAAGCGAGGAGTTCAGTTGCACAAGCTTTGATCGTTCAGAGAGACAAAATACATGAAACCTGACCTGAAGGTGTGCGGTGGTATTGCATCAGGTACAGCAGTTACGGAATTATGCCCCCCTCATGCGAACGCTTCTACATGCACGTGCTTACCTTCACGTGTAGTAAGATGTAGTTCATTGATTTAATTGGTTTTACTACTCCTGGAAGTAGAATTAAGACACATGTTACATGTTCCCAAATTCGAGTTCTGCAAAGCTGCTGTACTTTGTACAAAAGTACTCTGTACTTTGTTTTTTTAACGTGTTCATGCAGGTGCGTAGTGACCGAGGGAGCTGTTGAACTAAGAGCATGGATGGGAAACAGGCAGAAGGGACATTCTGGCACTCTTAAAGTCAGTGGGAGTTCTGCTGTACTTTTATTCTGTGATTCAGCAGCAGAAGAAACGAACCAGTAGAAACTAGACCGATTTCTAGTCATTTATTCAAAATACCATGCCAAATGTTTTGAAAAGTGGTAAAATAAGATAGGTGTGAGTAACTGTGTAGCTGGTAAAACGGTATGATGATGTTTCCCTTCACCACATGTGACATGCCACAGAATAGTTGTCTTCCCTCGATCACATTCACACACGTCGTTTCTCCAACATCTTCCTCCTGCCTTAGAAGGCAGCACCTCTTTGTGCATTTGTTCCACCACCCTCTAACATCCTTCTGAGGCTGGCTGCTTTTTGACCGTTATCCTCACCTTTCTCCTTCACTGGTTTTATAGAATGATGATTAAGAGGTTCCTAAGAGGTGATTAGGGCCTATGTTTGTTGACTTCACTTTGAGTACACTAGGAAATAAGGGCCAGAAATCACACAGTCATAGCTTGAGCTGCAGGTCGTCAGCTGTGAGTGGCCAGGTGAAGGTTTCACACACTCCTGAAACTTTGGTCTTTCCCTGCATCTGTCTGCTTGCCTAAGTCTGCCATAAAGCGCAGCTCAGTGCCAAAAATAATTAGCATAAAATTGCTTCCTTCGCTCTCCTCGCCTATGAGTCACATTCATCAATCCAGTGAGCAGGCATGTGTGGTCATACCTTCTCAGCCTTCCTGGTCTTGAAGAGCCAGTACTTCAGAGGCCAACAAGCTGCATTCCAGCCTCTCTCGGACACCATCATGCTCCCTTCCCTAAGCTGTGGCTGTGAAAACCCCAAAGTGTCTCTGCGGCGGTTCTAGCCTGCAGACTGGTCCCTGTTCTGTGCAAAACCAGGGCGTCACTGGGGCCCCTCTCTGGGCAGAGAGCAGCCAGAGCCAGGTCTGCTCTGAGATCCTGGGGCCTTGCCTTTGGATACTGAGACATTGAGGCAATTCTTAAGATCAAACTGTATTGAATTTTTTCAGTTCTGTCTGTATTTAAGTCCTGCAAATGACAGCAGGACTTTAAGAAGTGCAAACCAACCCTCTGGCTGGCAAAGGAGTTCCATACATGTGGAACCCTGTAACACCACCAGGAGGGTTGGTTTCCAGAAGTGAGCTGCACTTTAAGGTAAGGGGAGGGTTTATATCGGAAGTGATGCCAGGGGCTTTTTTTTCCTTTGTACCTTCCAAGTCTGTACGTATTTCAACTCTGTCATTCACGTGGGTCCAACCTCCCGACAGACAGTTGTGGTTGGCAGTTCAGATTTTAATCCAGAACTCCTTCTGTGCCAGCAGCATTTCCAGATAAAATACTGAAGCTATTAAGCAGTAATATACTATTAATAATAAATACTACTAAGCAATTAAGAAGTTGCAAAGGACACTTCTTTCTCCATGGAGGAGGAGGTGGAAGAATGCAAGTGCCCTTCATTTCCTTTACAATACAGCGTGAGGAAAAGAGCTTTCTTTAGCTGGGAGCATCTTTCTTTTCCAACAGATGACAACACCAAACCCAAACGCTTTGAAAACGCAGGAGGAGTGTGTGGCCTAACATAGATGCCGGTCTGGATTCCACAGCCCAGTAACGGCTCTGGGCCACTGACTCTTTCCTGATGTGAAAGCACGGCACGTCAGCTGGCGCGTTTGGCAGCGGGAAGCCCCACAGGCTGGGGAGAGCTATTTTATGTACCGTGCATATGAGGGGGAGCAGGATGTTTGGTACAGGGGAGCTGCTGGGGGTTTTATGCTCTCATTACTAGAAAACATTTCTGTGTACTTTTCTCTGTGTTTTTATTAATCCATTTCATTTCATGCTGTCTCCCCTCCCACATCTCTAACAGCTGCTCACACAATATCTCACCTACAGTTTGGGAAGACACAGTAGGCAGATCACAGTATATATTGCACTATACTCCTGGACGTACCATCTGCCTTCTCCTCCTGGACATTTTTTCAACCAGCTATTTACAACAACAGAGGGTCTGGCTGCTTAGGGCAGATCCTTCGCAATGAATGTCTTGTAAGTGAGTGAAACTTAAAAGGAGCGAGTAGCAGAAACAGTCCTGCTTTAGTTAAAATGCTTCTGCATGGGTACCAAATTACTTCCACTTTGAGGGGGGGAAAAAAAAAGAAAAGTGATTCTTGATGTGTTCCTGATTCATCTGGTTTTATGACTTCACATTACTTCTTCTCTTCCTCAAACTGGGAGAGGTGGGACGGCATATAGCTGACCACCACGGGGAACATGGTGACAGTGTCATTTATTCTTAGACTTGCTCACAGCCAAATCCTCCTTCCAGCCCCACCAGCCCTTCCCCCACCACCGGTTGCCATTGACAGTAAGGAGTCGATAGCAGAGGGCTTAGAATGTCCATTCAGCGAGAAGAACAATGCCTGGCTTGTCAGTTTTAATGAGAGATCCCTCTGGCTGTTCTGAGACCCTCAAGCCGAGTATGTATCTCTATTTGTCCTTAGAGTTTTGCAGAGCAGCTTGGTGATGGCACCCCTGTGTAGGGCTTCCTTACATTCATGGCACCACTCGGTGACCTTCTCCATACTGTTATCATTCAGAAACTGCTTCCTGCCAGCCACATCTCCTGTGGAGGAAAAAAGTATCTAGGGGAGCACAGGACCTGCTTACCTTAGCGTGGATGCACCTTACCACAAAGCTTCGGAGCAGTACTAACATCGAGAGATCTGCCTTCTGCCCTTCCCTCCTCCTGAGCAGTCCCAGCCAAGCAACATCGCATGAGCCAGTGTTTTAATTCCTGGGTAATGGACTGACTGCTTGGTGTATTTTGTAATATGCACCAGGGGACCCACTAGTGGGGTTGTAGTTTCATTTCTGACTCATACACTAAGTTTTCTTTTCAATTCTTGGGAAGGCAGTCGTCGCAGAGGTGGGTGCCCAGGTTCTGTTGGGCAAATGTGGTACGCACTGATCAGAGCTGACACGAGAGCTGAAAGCCTCCTTCAGCTCTCTCCAAACTGTTGATTCATGCAGTGAGCAAACCAAGAGACACAGCTTTGGGTGAAAGACTTCTAGGAAATGCTAGGATTAAAACAGATGGGTGCTCATAACATCTTGCTATTACTCCAAGAGCAAGGAACTGCACATCAAAATGCAGCAGCTTTATACTCCCTGAATGAGACTGCAAAGCTTCAAAGATGAAGGGTCGTGAATATTATTCCCCATCCTTTATGACACGAGACTGCCTAGCTGGCTATCCAGGGCGGTACAGAATTTTTAATTCCTGCACCAAGAAAATATCAATGAAATCATTATGCCTTTAGCCTGTGTGGGAGGTTTTTTTTGAAACATTCCCTGTCACCCCATGAAGGCGTCAATAGAAGTTAAATTGCTTTATACCTGCTTGGAACCCTTATTTCTGTATTTGCACTGCAACAACTGGTTGCTACGATCAATAATTTTCTATAATTCCCTTTGTGAGCAGAACAATAGATCGGAAGTCATTTTTTACAGCTGATATTTAGTCAGAGACCAGTTCACGTAAGGAATTACAGTTTGGTATTGTTTGCTGCTTATAAGATCGTTGCCATTTTTTCTTTTAAGATGGATTGTGGTTGTTTTTGTGAACGCCCAGGGTCACAAGTATTCAGCTGATGTCCTGTGATGCCCAGCTAGTTCCATGTATCTGAAACTGTTTGCTTGCCACTGAGGAAAGATTTATGCCTTCAACCATGCAAAGTGAAATAGCTGCATTGTGGAGAAGAAGGCAAATGTTTGCTTGTTCAAGTTTGGCTCTTATTCATCTCCCAGCTGACTAAATCCATGAAGATAAACATGGCCTGTCTTCCCTAGCTCAGCAATGACTGCTTATTGTCTTCGAATAAATACTACAATATTATTGCTCCACACTTTCCTGGCCACTGGCAGACTGTGAAAACAAGCTGAAGTGATGCCATAAGTCATAACATATACAGTCCCTGTTGTTATTAACCCAGGGTAAAGGAAGAAAGAAGGATTCAGAAGTCAACTTTGTTTTAACCCTTTGAATTGTAATTTTTTTTTTTAACATCCTCTGAACATGACCGACGTCTCCTAGGAGCTCCCTGTCCTTTCATAGGTTAGGAAGCACTAAGTAGTTGCACTTCCCACTGGCTGAGCCTAATCACATTCCTGTAGATGAAGTTGGCTGCCCCGGACACGCACAGCTTCCCATTTATATTTTAAAATGCAACTTACACTTCTGCAGATCTTGGGGAGTGGTGGAAAGAGGAGGACAAGAACAGAGAATGGATTTTGGAAGAAACCAGCACATGATAACACTTGCATTAAAAGCATTGTAGCAAGCTGTCCTAAAGAAAAGAGGTGTAGAGAGGGGGTTGGAGGAACATTCTATATAAGAAGCTAATTTGCATGCAGATGAGGAACAGTCACAATGAAGATTCTAAATTGTCAATGTCTAACTGGCATTTATAGCCATATGATGAGAAAAAGAAATGTCCTGCAAACCCTGGTAGGAAAATATTTGATGTGACTGGCACCAAGTGTTTGCCATCCTCGCCATCAATGCATAGAGATTTACAGAAGTAAACAAAACTTAGTGGGAATTGATTTTTTGGAAAAAATCATCTTACCAGACAATAGTGTGACCAAGAAGAAAGGTCTGCTTGCAGACCTCGTTTCAAGAAGCAGGCAGAAGCATTTTGGGGGCAGAAATGAGAACGGCTGTCCTAGTGCCATTCCTCTTCACCTGCATTTTGCAGTTCACTTTCTCATAGACAACTGCTGCCAGAAAGTTCACTTCCAAGCTGTTCATCTGCTGTGATTTGGGAGTTGCAGTTGATGTGCTCAAATCTCATGACCTTGTCAGTAATGCAGAATGACACACCTTGGTTTTTCTTTGTACATGTTGCAATATTGAGGAAGATGAGGAGCATGCACCAAAACCTCCGTTGCACTTGGGCCTGTACGTGTAACCACTGTGTCACTAATGCCGCAGAAGGGAAGACACTGTACATCCTAGAGTGAATGCAGTTACATAGTCATATTTCTTAGGTCTCTTACACATTATCAGGATAACGTTAGCGTGCTGGAACGTAAATAATATAATATGCACCTAGCACAGCAGGCATTTGTCTGCTGCAGCTAAGAGTTTAGGATTACTTTCATTAAATCATAGTGGAGGATCTATTACAGAGATCTACCTACCGACACACAATTTGCTTAATTTTTATTGTGGAACCCCCTTGAAGAAAGCACTCTGCAATAGGTATCTTATTCTAGATGGGTGCATTGACATTGGCATTATCTTTTAGCTGGTATAAGGGTAATTCCTTTCCGTTCCTGTATAGGCTACTTGTGAAGAGGGTTAGTTGTTTCAGTTACAGCAAATGGGTAAAATATATCAGTTACATCAAAATTTCACTGTAATTGAGTTGTCCCTGTCACAACACTAGTGCTGAAGCTGGATTTAGTATCCTGGATCTTGGAAGACCTTTGTGCTGGGAACAGATACTCAGACACTAGATTATCTTTATTGTGGTTAAAATAATAAATTAAAATATCTTTAGAAACCATGCAAAGGTAAAGATTGGAGGTAGGCGGAAGAGCAATGTGTATTTTGAGTTTTAGTTGCTGGTATTAACCACGGCTTTTCAAACCCTTGGCTTCAACTTTGTCTGCCTCTAGCACCCTAAAATTTATATTCCCTTTTTTTGTTCAAGTTAATATTTCAGTCATTGCATCCTGTCCTTGGAGGGTTTCTGTGACTTTCCTTCTTCAGCATGCAGATGTATATGTCTTGCTTCTTTTCAGTAATGTATTTTCCTCTAAAAATATTTGCAGAACGGTTTTGTCTCTTACACGTGTGACAAACCATGGATCCACACATCGCTCAGTGGATCCTCAGGCACTCCAGAGGCCCTGGCTAGTAGCCACGCTGTCTTTGTAGTTCTTGAGTTAGAAACTTTCTTCCGGTTCCTCTCTGGTTGCTCCTATGGTTTGCTGACCTCAGCTTGCCTCTCTTGTTTCCTACCCAAAACTTCAAACCTCCTCTAGGTTATGCTCTTCATCTTTGAAAATTCTGGTGTGTTTACTCAAGTTCAGGATCTTCTCTCTATCTTCTCAGTTTGTGGTCCTCGAACTCCCACGACTATGCATCTGACTTACCAGTCTGAACTATTTAATGCATAATTTAGGAATTTCTCTGACGAGATTGATATTGGTCAAGTGTTTCATTTACCTAAACACACATTAGTGCAGTAGGTGTGCAGGAAGTAAACATCTGTACACTTTGTTAGATGACTTGTTTGCTTTTCCCGCACAATTTTTTCCTGTCAAACTAGTTTGTGACTTTGCTTACAAAAAGGCCGTTTTCTGCTTATTTTACTTCTATTTGCTTTCTCTCATGATGAGATACAGTTCTTTCCTGAACATTTTCCAGTTCCCAGTTGCTATTCAGGAGGGTTTCTTGTTTGGATGAGCTATTTTCTTAGGTCTCCACCTCTTCATGCATGGTTGGGTTTGTTGTGTATTACTTGTTTTCCTCTGGATTTTCGTACAGATTCATCAGATGGTGATTAAGATGAGCTGTAGGTGTAGTAGTTACAAGTTGCGGTGGGTCTTTCATGTAACAACCAATGGGTTATCAAGTATTGCACTGAAGTCCCAGTGAAGGATCCGTATCCCTCTTTGGCAAGTTGTTTGGCAGCTTCTTTACCCTCCTGAGGCCGTTGCCAGCCATATGGCACTTTAGAGAGCACACTGGGGAGCATGGCAGGGCCCTGGGGGTGTCCCAGCCCTTCCAGCAAAGTGCCTCACACAACCCACCCACCTGCACTCGAAGGTCAAAATTACATGGCAGTGGGGTGAGCTGGCTCCCAGGGTGTTACCAGGAGAACATATTAGAAAAGTGTTAAGAGAACAGAGATTTAAAAAAAAACATTTTCAGTGCTTAGTTCGAACAAGATAAGACTTAGTTCTATGTGATGCTGCATTTTAAAAGCATCAGTTTAGCCCTTCATGGGCCACCAGTCCCACTGATTTCAGCTTGGCATCTCTATGCATGGCACAGTAGGATAGCCCCTAGGATCCCAAACCTCCCAAGTCACACATGGAAAACTTGGTGACCGTACAAGTGGCTTGAGACCTTAGAAACTCTGCAACAGAGGCAGAAAAAAGTCTAAATCTCTGAGCAGCCCTCTGATACCTCCTCCTTCCAGTTCCATTCCTCACCATCATAAATAAAGCCTGCATTTCTAACCTTAGGTGCAACTGAAAACCACCTAAAGCATGCAAACCTTCCAACGGCGGCAGTCTGGTGCAGGGGTTCAGCTGTTACTGCCCCCTCTGCCACCCAGCCGGACTCCTGCCCGACTGTTTGCTGCTTGGGGTGAGGTGGGGAACCTATGGCAATGGGATGTTCATTTGGGTAGTTAAGGACTACTTCACGTAAGGGCACTAAAATAAAACAATACACATTTCTTTAGCACTTTTAACTTTGCAGTGCTCAACTTTACAGACATAATAATGCTCCTATATAACGTCATTTTTGCTGCAGAATTAGGAAGTTTGATAAATGCCACCATATTCAAAAGCTCTGTGTAATGTGAAAAATGTCTTATTTGAGTTTTTCCCAATTTACTAGTTTGCTACCACAAAACAACATTTAAAATGTCTATAATACATGGTATGCTCAATTCTAATGTGTAAAGGAAGAAGCTCCAGTTTTGTCCCATATTCTGAGAATCAAGTTACTGAATATGCATTTCAGATTGTCTAATTCATTTAGCCTGCACCGCACTACTACCTTCACGAACAATTACTGAGCAAGAGAGTTCCATGGAAGAGGAGACATGCTTTTGGGGCTAAACTGAATGGAAAATGGGCTCTAGCATTGCACCAGCTCTCTAGTAGGTATAGTCAGGGAGGCTTCATATGTTTGTACCAGCTATGAGACCAGAGCTACTCTGGAACATTTAAAAAGCCTGTCCAATATTTTTAATAGCATCTGAAAAGCTTGTCATGTCTCATGGAAGATGTACATCAGTAGGGGAACAAGAGAATTTTACTACTATCCACAGGCATATGAAGGCGTGTGAAGTACCTTGAGAAATGCTGGCCCAGGAGCTGTTAAACAGCACAGATCCATGCAAGTCTGTTTGTATACCATGCCTGATACCATGGGGTCCCAACCACAGACTGAGATATTTAGTCAATATTGACTTTATTTAAGAGAATTACAAATGTTTAAACTGTCATGGAATTAAGATTGCATACCCTGTGCCTTGTTTTCCCTTTTGTGACCTTATTGATAACACTTCTTCATCTAAGAGAGGTATTAAAGAGGACAAGGGTGCAAGTTTCTCCTGAGACAACAGGAGCCACACCACTGCTATGCAGAGAGACAGCAGCTTAGCATTGGTCCGAGAGGACAACCTGCTCTGCCGGAATCCAACTCCCGCTTAGGCACTCTGGTGGAGCAGGTTGTAGGTAGGTGATGGGGCGCCATCGCACAGAATGTCCACATTGGTTTAGCTCTGATAAATGTCTTCACTTCCAGTAAGGATGCATGTGTTGAGATTCCCATATTTTTTCAGAAAAATTACCCCCGGGAAATAAAACCAAGTAAATGAGTGCCTGTTCCTTCAAAAGACTACATGACACAGTACAACTCAGATACAGGACATAAAATACCATCCAATTATGCTGATGAAGACACTTCGCAGAGAAGTGTAGCTGTATAAAAACATTCCTTTTTGTGGGGAATTTATCTTCTGACAATAGCGTGAATATCAATGGGTAATTTACACCTTTATAAGGGTGATAAAGGAGAAAAATGTAGATATAAAAGGTTTTGTTTGTTTAAAGCATCAGAAATACTCTATTGTATGACACTACGTCCTGTCTTTTTACCATGTAAAACATAATCGTTTACATGGTTTTTCCATACTAAAAACGGCAGCATAATCTCACCCTCCCACAATGACCTGTTTGATGACATCTCACACTACCGACTGCTCCTGTCCTGCTCTCTCCTCATGCAGCGAGGACAGACAGCAGGAGCAAAACAGGCAGGACCTGGGAGCGAACAGTTTGGATTCACCCCGTGTTTTTTTTTTTTTTTTTTTTGTCCCTGCCATTCAGTCTTCTCTCTCCCCCTCTCTCTGTGCCTCTGTTTCCATAACCATGTGTAAACCCTCTCTGGGTTTTTTTGGTGTTTTCTAATGCTAGAGCAGTGCTACCCCAATCTCAGAGCAGGTATCTATCCCTCAGTACAGTATGATTTTTATCAGTGTTATGGAAGAGCTGATCAGACATCTTTTAAAAATAAATATAAATCAACCTTGGGCTAAAACATCAGACTCAGTATCTCTCGCTTTCTCTGTGTACTTGAAAGGGCTTTTGTAGCCGCTGTTCTTCAAATTACCTTTTATTGTCAGTGTTGTAAAAAGTTCCGATACTCAGAGCCTAAAAGCTTGCAGAGCCATTAAGCCACATGGTACCCAGAACCTAATTGAAGCTTCCAAGTGCTATGATGAATAATAATGTTAAGATTGAATATCACCATAATTCAGTAAGTAGAAATAATTTAACATAGGGCAGCTAGTGCAAAAAGTCAATCCTACCTGTGGGACGAAAAAAAAAAGATTACAGTTTCTTACATAGGAAGACATTTTGCATTTTCATTTTGGATTTTTAAAGGAAGAAAAACTGTTTCTGTGTGAAAAAATTTATTTATTTGACTGAATTGTTCTAAATTATCACATTGCCACTTTTCTCTGTCAAATACTTCCGTGTTTATGGTGGGGACTAATCAAGCTCAGTCTTCTCAAAATTCTTGTGAAAATAGACAAATCTCATCTCCTGTCTTAAAATCTCAAAAATAAAAGTGAATTTAGCACGAGCAAAGAAACACTTTAAAGCTCACTAGGATAACAGGAAGTCTCTTGTCTCCTCCACCTGTCCTGCATGCCGTTTGGCCTGTAAGTCACTGAAGAAATGTGACTTGCCAAAGTCCAGTCAGTCTTTGGAAAAAGACCGGTTTCAGTGTTATGTTGCATCAAATATGCAAGTATTGCCCTACTCCTTCTGAGTCTGTTCGAGTAACAAACATCTCATGTGATATTGAGTGTATTCCACAGGCAGAAATGACCTTTGTTTTATAATTGGTCTAAATCCTTTGAAGCCTTTAAACTTTGCTTGCTGTCCTAAAAGACAATGCACTCTTCTCCATTGCAGATCTCACCTCTAGTGCAGCGTGAGTCCAAACCCTTTGCCAGTGCCTTCTGCCATACGGAGCATGCATGTGAGCAGTGTATTGGCCAGCCCAGCTAAGCTGAGCTGTGGGAGTTCCTGCCCAATGAGGAACCATCATAACAGTCAGAGGCATTTCCAGAGCCTCGGGAAGAAATTTCATCTCTTACATGCTTTTCATTTCGATTTCATCAATACATTTGACATTGGGAAATGAAGTTTATTGAACCTCTGTATTCATCTTTTGAAAAGCCCCTCCCAGTGTCAAAGCAATCACTCAAATGGAGACAATTTCAGGAGGTCCCTCACCAGGATTGCAGTTGTTCTTGAAAGGTGAAAAATCCTAATCTACTTTACTGCAGTGCTCAGCAGATCTTTTTTATCATTTCTGTTTTAATCTGCAAGATTAAAATAACAGAAAGAAAAGAAAGTAACTAGTCGTTCCAGAGAAGGGAAAGGATCAAATGTTGCTGATTGTACTCCTGACCTTACAGACAATACCCTTCTTCTGCATAGGTGGGAGTGGAAAGCCTACCCACTCAATTTTACATGTTTTTATGTTGCTACAAAGACAAAGGTCCAATTTCTCCCATCAATTACATCCATGTAAGCCTCACTTACTTGAAGGATGAGAATATTGACTTAGTGAAGTAGTAAGAGAATAAAGAAAGATTTCATTTTTCCAAAGCTGGGAACTTGGAAGGTGTTTACTGAAAGCAACCTGATAAACATTAGTCAAAGGCCGGAATCAGATAACATGAATTTTTGGAAAGGTGATGCTGTACAGCATGTAACACAAGTTGTCCCGAGGGCGTTTGAAGGTGTGCAGTCCTTACATCTGCACAAGAAAGAGTTAAAAATATCAGATAAAAGTCTTGCTTGGCCATTGTTTCACACATGGGAACAAATCACGGCTTAGTGTGTAAGACTGGGAAAAGCTAGATCTACAGGGCCACTTTGGACTCTTGACTGAGAGCGAGGTGTAGACGTATGATGCTACAGGAACACAGTCTCTGTGTAATCGTAGGAGACCTCTATCTCCTACAGTGTGATTACTGGAGATCTGTTTTTAAAGCTTCACGTCTTCATCACACACGGCAAAATGTGGGGAATGGTGGTTGTTATCATTCTGTTGTAGACACTGCCTTGAGACATGGTACGTGCTGCTGTAAGCGATGGCCCACTCTGTGTTCACACAAAGCTGTCACGGGCAACACATAAAGGCAAATCGGGCTTCCCACTCCGGCTTTGAAGTTTCCTCTATTCTCTCAGCTGACGCAGTATCTCTACATTTCAATGTGGGAATTTTTTTTTATTTAATAACTATTGTGTTCCTTTATGATTATGGAGTAATGAGTAATATTTCAGTCATTTACATTCTAAAAGCTGTGCATTCTTGAAACAAATGCATTCTGCTCTATAAATTCCCTTTATAGGCTTTCATTTGGTCAGATTCACAAAAGCTTAATGTCAGCTTATTATTTCTGGCATTCAGTCATCAGCAAATAACATTTTACCTTAAGATGTGACGCTCAGATACTGAACAGCAGAAATAATTTATCATCATGACATTCCTTTGTGAATATCAACTTTCATTTTTGTTCTTTTAACAACATCTTTAGTCATTCCTTGAACCCATCACTGCGTTTCAGTAAAACAGGGCTGCTTTTGCCAGTTTGTTCCCCTGGAGAAGGTTCGCTCTCACAACTTTCTGCTGGACAAAGCCAGTAAATTAGTACCAGAAATGACACTATTTATACTATTTATCAAATCCCAAACTTTGCAAGTGAGGTCCAGTATTTCCCATGAAATCCTCATCAGGACTGGGATAGTTTAATCTCCTAACTAATTCTCTTTTTTTTTTTTTTTTAAATTCAGTTTATCTTATATACCCTTGCCCCACCGCACCTCCCAGGTTGTTTCCAGTTAAAGTATTCGCTACTATGGATTCAGGAACAAGTCAGCACCAGGACAGACAAACTGGCCTGAATCAAATTAATTAAAAAAAAAAAAAAAAGACCAGAAAAAAGCTGAAAACTCAGTTAAACGCAAAACATGTACTGGGGATCGGATTTAAAAATTTTATAAATTCAAAACTTGCTTGCATAGAGCGACAACACAAAAGCTCCTGAGCAGCCAGTGGAACAGAAGGCTGGGTTTTGCCTACTGCTGTGGTCCGTATATCAGTGCTGGAATTGGACATTAATTAGCACTTTATTTGCTGTTGTGCTCCTTTTCCTACAAATATTTCCTTTGGGGCCATGACAGCCATTTCCTGCCCTTTCATCTTCCTCCCCCCTTCTCCCTAATGATTGAACTATTAGCCGAACATACCTGCGACAGGCTGAATACGAGCTGCTGCGCAGGGGAGAGCCAGAGGAGTGAGGGCACGCAGGGCTGGGGGGTACAGCGCAGCTAAGGGTACTTTTCCCAGACGTGCAAAATAAAACTTATCACCAATAAAAAAAAACCAAGAAGTAAATGGTTCAAAACGTTGAACATCGGTAAAACTCTGGGATCCGTGATATTCTCTCTTAGGCTACACAGTAGGGAACAGAGGTGCTGGGTGGGGGCTGCTGGGAGAGGAGGTACAGGAAGGGCAGGATCCAGCAGCCCTGTACCGAAGGGAGAACTTAACTTCATTCAGTGCATTAAAGGCTTGAGCACATGCTCAGATCCCAGCAACATTAATAAAAACTAAATCTTTGCTTAACTGTACTGCTGATGGAAATACACGGTGGGAGCAGAGGAATGGTACAATCACATTAACTAAAGGCAGTGCTGCTATTCCTCCAGTCGTTCTGCAGTCCCTACCCAAGCAACTCTCCTGAAGTCCCAAAGTACTCGGATTGGGCCCATTCTAGCCACCCGGGCTTGTGTTAGTCTCCCCGATAAAAAGAGACTTCTAAAATGTTTAGATATTCCTGCGTAATTATTCCCAACTGTTGTTCTGTTTGTCCGTGTGTCTCACAACAGATTCTGTTACTTCAGTGTGCAACTCACGTACTGTGTTGCCACAGTTCATGCAAGTAAATCCCAAGATCTCCATCTTAGGGCAATTAACTTATTTAGTCAAACTCAGAAAAATGGAACAAAATGATCGTTCCCGGTTCTGCAGCTTCCCGGTTCAAACCTAAGTGGAACCACTAAAATAGAACAAAATGTGTATTTTGTCTTTGTTCCCTTGTATTCATACGCTCTACACAAAAACCCTTGGAGGAATTTCAAGTAGGTGATTGCTGGTAATCATTTTGTTTAAATGTGCAAGGTTGCACAGGACCTCTGTCTACTAGGAAACAGAATGTTCTCACTCAATTATATTAGCAATCATTATTTCAATAGTGGAAACTTCCACAGTAAATAATACAGACTTTATATCGCTTTTAAGAAGAAAAAGTGCGCTCTTTAAAATCACCAGGGACAAAAAACAGTCAGGCTCGGGAAGATTTTCTGTTTGCTCTCAGCAAGTAAAATTAAGCTATGGGGTTTTGGCCATAACGCTGTGGTACCCCATGGAAAATTTAAAAAAAAAAAAAAAGAAAGTTACCGTTTTCAGCTAGATACTGAAGGAAAAAATTTGAGATGCTCTTTTAACCATTATGCTCATGTGTAATGCTGTTTTCACCTGTATAAAACAACCAGGTCTGCATTTTCAGAGGTGTGGTTGTTTCCATCAGCAAGAGGGGTTTTGTCACAAGCGTGATGCAAGATGCTGTCCAAAGAAATAGTGAGAGCCTGTGAGCATTTCCGTTACAGAGAGCCATGTAGCGGGTTATTGATGATATCACCCCTTAACTCTCCTGAGAGCCCAGATGGGTTTATTTCTAATTAAAGCTGTTGCTCCATCTTGTCAAATTCTTTGCTTTCTCTGCAATTTATTTGTAAAATCTCAGCGGCTGCGATCTTCTTACTGTTAAACCTACATAAATCGGGATGTGAGAATATGACTTGTGTCCTGATAAACCATCCAAATTTGGGCTTCTAATTTCAAATCAATAATCCAGATTAACGCGGATACCTGTTATAAGTCTCGGATTCCACTGCTTTTCAGTTATAACTATCACAATCTTATTTTGCTTTTCATTCCTGGTGCCTGAGACACCAGTATGGTCAGCATTAGGCCGTACCTGTGTCACCCTCCTGCTCTGCAAGCCTGGCTTTGTTCTGTGCGGGCTATTGTGAGTTGACACCATTGTCATACTCATCATCATGTGTGTTTTCTCAAACTGTCAAGGGACTCGATGATCTTTTAGGTCTCTTCCAACCAGATGATTCTATGAATCTGTGAAGAAAGCAAATTGTCCTCAGTAACAGCATGCAGGGAGCAAGCACAAGCATTATTTTAAGGGACCAAGCCGATTAAATGGATTTGGCAATAAATTCTACAATGAGCACAATCTCACTGTTCCACTGTTATCATGCTGACCCTCAGCTTTGAGAGCACAGCCTTGTCCTGGTCAAAGTGTTTGTTTCCTTTAAAAGAGAAAGGAGCAAAGCCAGAGCAAAAAACCCAAATTCCAGTCAGCATCCAGAAACTTATTTAAACCCTTTTAAAAAAAATTTTTGCAAATTGTATAAACTTTGTGCTGAAAAGAACCTTTTCCAAAGTTGCTCAGCTGACAAATTAAAAGAAAGTGTTTCTGTCAGTCTTTTAAATTCACAACCTTGTGAAAGGATCAGGCTCATTTGTTTGCTTTTCTTCTTGTGCTGTTCCTAGAAGAACTTCTTCTTACTTGGGCATGCAGTGGATTTCCAGAGACACAGGATCAGGGTTCAAAGCTGATGTAATTCCATAGGAATAAGTGAAGCGCAGCCATTTCTCCCCAGCCAGCAAAGCTGCAGCTGTGTGTGGGAAAAGGCTGCTGCTTGCCGAGGCTGGTCACAAGAGCGCTCTCTGATGTGACTTTTTAAAAGAACAATTCTCAGCGAATAGGAGTGGAGTCAGTGTCTGCCTTACTGAGACTTACATAGATGCTACTCCTCCGTTGCACCCTAGGGAGGTGTTTAGAGACTGGGTGTACTACATCCAGCCCTGTCAGAATACGGTCTCTCAGAATTGCTGCAATACGGATAATGAGTCGTAAGAAGGGTCTTGCAAAATCTGTTCATTTTCATACCATGATTCCCATGCAACTGCGAATTGCAGATGCCCGTGGCACCTGGTTGCGAAGAGTCGCCAGTGGCTCGGACACTGGCAGGATAGGTTTGAGAACACAGACTGTAATAAAATATGTTGCACTGATGCATCTGTTTGCATGCATCGCTCTGCTGGCTTTGCCGTCGAGGACTAGGTGCGGCTGAAGGTTCCTCCAGAGGATGAATGGAGAAAAGAAAAGTTTAACAAGCCTGTATTCATGTGAAAGCCACCAATGTTCTTAGTTAGAGCTATTATTTTAGTAGACAAAAATAATAAAAGTAAATAAAACAACCCTGCAGGTTTAATTGTTTGCTTTAAAATTAACAAAACAAAAAAGAAGGGACATTTTGTAAACCTTAGGGCATATACTCAGTAGGTATTAATTGCTGTGGCTTCACTGCTAGCAGTGAAGCAATGTCAGTATAGATTAGCTCTAAATGTGCTTCCCTGGTTCAGTTTTAATTCCTCCTGTAGTTTATGAGAGATGATGAAGTTGCCAGATCATTTGAGCCAGTCATATGAATAGAACAGATTAAGAGGTAGCAGTTATCTGTCATCGAGACATCGTGGAAGTTTTTCTGGGGTATTACAGAAATGTGGATACAATATAGCAGGAAGAAAGAGGCAGTATTAAAGCTTTAGACTTGTAAGGGGTGCATCTGTGGTCTCAAGAATTCGCCATGTCCTCTACATGTCACAGAAAAAGTATGGGAAATGATGTCTAACATTTGGTGCCACAATGACCACAAAAGCAACTAAATATTCCCTGTTGCCTTTTATTGCTAAGAGCTGTAGCTGAGAGCTTGCGATTGTTCCAAAACCAATTGAAAATCAGTGTTACAGAGAGAATGCCTTTGTATTTGCAAACAAATACATCCAGCAGAAGAAAGGAGGGGTGAATATTTATTCACCTTTGTTTACAAATGGAGAGAGGCTAACACCCAGAGAGAGGTGAATAAAAAACCCTTCCTTTTTTTATGAGTATAACCACTTTTATTTTAGAGGAACGGTGCTGATTGCTGGTAGTTTGCAGTGGGTATCCGCTCTGAGACTACCCTGTGAGGGAAGCGTGTTTTATGGGGACTTCTGTAGACCTAGCCCATGGCCATGCTCATCACAAGCCTTTTGGAGTGCACCAAAGCACTCAACCCTTTCCCTTGTGTGTTTCGGTTCTCTTTGCAAGGGGACAAAGCTGCATGGGGGAGCGACACCTGGCTCCACAGCTTTCTGGCATGGAGTTAGGCTGTAGCTCTAGGACGTGCAGCAGGAAGGTTATCAGGGCCATCAGGCAGAGCCTTTGCTCCACAGAGCAGACTGCACGGGTGTGTAACTTGATTATTTAGCACTGTTTATGGCTCAAAATTTAAAATGCATATCTGCTCTGCCCGTGTAGAACATGAGCACAAAGTGCTGCTTTGGGGTTGTTCAGCCTGGAGAAGAGAAGGCTCCAGGCAGACCTTATTGTGACTTTTCAGTACTTAAAAAGGGCTGATAAGAAAGATGGGGACAATCTTTTCAGCAGGGCCTGTTGCGACAGGACAAGAGGTGAAACTAAAAGAGAAGTTTTAGGTTGGATATAAAGAAGAAATTTTTCATGATGACAGTTCTGAAAGTGGCCCAGGTTGCCCAGAGAGGTGGGAGATGCCCCATCCCTGGAAACATTAAAGATCAGGTTGTAGGGAGCTCTGAGCAATCTGATCCATTTGAAGATGTCCCTGCTCACTGCAGGGGGGTTGGACTAGATGAACTTTAAATTTTCCTTCCAATGCAAACCGTTATATGTTGCTATGGTTCTATGCTTTGCACTAGTGTGAAATGGTAAAGAAATACAGACAGTGAAGCTTGCAAATCCACTCTCTTTCCATCTTATTTTGCACTGAGGAGGGGATTTGGGTTGGTACAACATTGCAGCATGTGAGCTGTAGGACACCATGGTGTAAGTACCACCACCCCGTGCCCTACCACCCAGGCAACCACAGCCTCTGCAGTTCTGCCGATGATACTGTGTATTTTTTCAGCTCAGGAAAAATGTGTTGCAGTCTTCAACAAAGCAGGGGGAATTGTGTGTTTCTTTATCTCCTTATCCCCAAAATTTCTTTATTCCAAACCATGCAGTGTCCAGCAGGCCTTTGGGGAAGAAGGGGAGAGGCTCAGAAGTCTGTCTGTGAGACAAAGGAGACGTTTGCAGAGTCAGAAGCAAAATGAAAAGGCAGCCAGTAAAGCTGAGAACAGTCCGTGTAAGAAGGCAGTGGTTTTGGAAGTGTGATCAAACCTTTGGTTTGCTTATTTCTTTCATAAATTATTTATTTATTTTTGTGCAGCGCTACTGAATGGCACCAGAGACTGTAACAGGAATTAAAAGGAAGTAAAAGCTTCAGTCACAGAATAGCATGCAGACCTAGAGGGATGCTGCACTAAGAGTTTGAGTAAGTGAATGGACTGAGAACATGCGTAAAACAAAAGGAGAGGCCTGCAGGAAAAAAAAGAAAACCCTTCTGCCATCAAATGCCTCTCTCTAAAAGAAACAGAAAGGTCAGGAGATATTCCTTTTCTTGAATAATTTTACAAGAGTGTACCAAAAAAGGAGGTTTGCATCCAGCCAGAATGGCTGGTCAGTATGACTGTCGATTAAGACCCTAATGATTGGTGTTAGACCCATCATCCTTCCTTCTCCAAGACAGGCATGTGCTCTACACACAAGTTGAGTGAAGCAGCTTTTTGGTGTTTTCTTCTAAATAAAGGAGCGATGGTGGTAAACAGTCTGCACAGTGCACATCAGTTATTAGTCAGGAGAAAGTCAAAATGTGTAGAAAAATTCCAAACTGTGAATGATGTGGAGTCATCTTACCACTGAAAAGATTGGTCCTTGCTGGACTGTTGTTACCAGAGAAGCTTTGAATATTCCCAATAATGAGGGAAAATACCATGACTGTGAGAAGGAAAACTGAGTGAATTTATTCGATTATTTAGAAATGCTTCTGTATATTCATGTTGCAATGGAGAAAAATGCCATCTTCTATCCTTCCCAGTTAACAATACAAAAATTTTTATGCTGGAATCAGTTTTAATCAAAGGGAGTTTATGGTCACCAAGCTGACTGTCCCTGGATTTTCGCATCTCTAAGGTGCCAGTCCTGGATAATTAGTTCATTGTGACCCCTGAAAAGGGAGCAATGGGTTCATAGGTGTCAGTTTGTCACTCTTTCTTGAGGGACAATATTTTTGCAGTGTGAACCTCAGTGGTGGTTTGGCAGGTGTTCAGGCAATCTTTCTGACCTGCAAAAAACAACACTTGTTGGCCATCACTTATGGGGCATAATAATCTCAAAAAATCATTTTTTCCATCCCTCTAGGAAACGGAAAGTTCATCCAGTACAGAGTAATCATAGCCTGACTGACATATAGGCACAATTTCTCCATCTCTCACTCCCACTTCACATTAGCTGCTTTTTAAAACTGAACCCAAGTAACAGGACAGATGAATTAAGAGAATAATTATCCGTGTGCACCAAGAAGGCTGACAGGATACTGGTCAGAAGACTGGAGTGACGTACTTGCTACTGTAATTTTATTTTCAGATACAGAGATCAGGTTAAAATAATCTTCTATCAGGATCAGTTGGGAAGAGTAAAACATTTAGGAAATGCAGTTTTATCTTGATTTTCCTTGCTTACATTAGATAAATATAAGTAAGCATAGAGTATATAAATTAATCAGGATTAAATAAATATTTTTAAATTTAAAAATACACCTACGTAGGCCTTTTTTTTTTGGTTCATGTATGTACTTTTAAATCCCCTTGGGATTCATTTCTTTATCTAAACAACATGCGGAAACACTTTTCCACAAAATATACTTCAGACTGTGTGCTTAATACAATCCTTAAAAAAAAAGATAGACTAGAGGAGAGTGGTGAAAGGCACTGCCATACTACAGTGGGCATGTTGTTAGCTTTCTAATCCCCAAAGCCAGTTCCTTCCCAAGCCTGCAGGAAGGCTGGCGGCGAGGAGGGCAAACCACCATTGCCCTGGCAGTGCTTGGCACCTCTTTGCGTTCAACCCGAAGCTTCCTGCCCTCCCTTCCTCCCTTCCTCCCTCCTTTCTCCACCACTCGAGCCCTTATTTTGGGATTGCAGGAGGTTGCGTTTCAGCGGGCACTGCCTCGCCACTGCTGGGGAGAACAAACGGCATCCCAGCCTGTAAAACTGTACTTCCTAGCAACATGTTTGAAACTACAGCTGCCTGATATGGCTAATGAATTTTACAATCAAAAGCTAAAGTGAATTAGCTGTAGCAGATGTTTTTACTCTGGGAACTACCAGACCTTTCTGGCCGCTCATTTATCCTTCAAGAGGATAAAACTCTGCACTTCTATTATGTGTTGTCATTGGAGCATTGCACAACTTTATCAAACTTTTTATTCTGGAAACCGAATTAATTTTCTGCAAGGGTTTTTTTGTGTGGCTCTTTAATCACATTTACTGGGGAACATGTGTACTGTAAAGTTGGAGAGCCGATTATGGTTTCTAGAAAGGCCACTTTCAAAAGGAAGCTGCCCTCGCTCCTGAGGCCTCCATTTGAAGGTCCTCGGGTTTTGTGAAGAGGAAAAAATTAATTACTATTTTAATAACGAAGCCAAGCCTGCTGAAAATCCTCTTATAGAGTAGCTGGATGATGTAATGGCTAGCAGGAGGGATATTGAAAACAGTGACCACACAGCTTGCCCTTCACTCTTCTATTCACTCGCTGTAAGATGATACAGGCTGCTGGGTCACACATGAGGGAATTGGAAGCATAGCATTGCCGCCTTGGAGAGCAGGGGCTGGGCGACAACCTGGCAATGGGAGGTCATCTGAAAATTCACATCTGCTGTCACCTGCCCCACCAGATAACCCTGGAGCTTTGGCTGGGAGCACATTTGTCCCCCCAACCCTGCCCCACTGTACAGAGCCACTGAAGTAGGGACAGAGGGTCCAGTTCCTGGTCTTAGGGAGCCAGCTGGCCAAAGGGGACGTGAAACCAGCGCTCCGAGATTGCATCGGCCTCACTGTGTAAACAGGCAAGAAGCTTTGCTGCCTTACTGAAAATAAACAATTTGGAGGTACCCCGCTGCACCTGGAGCTTTTTCACATGCTTGACTCTTTTGTCCAGTTCTGGGTTCCCCAGTTCAACAGAAAGAAGGAACTATTGGAGAGAGTCCCGTGGAGGGTTACGAAGATGATGAGGGCACGGGGAACATCTCTGATGAGGAAAGGCTGAGAGCCCTGGGTCTGTCCAGCCAGGAGAAGAGCAGGCTGAGACGGGATCCCATCAATGCGGATCAATACCTAAGGGGCAGGTGTCAAGAGGATGGGGCCAGACTCTTCTCATTTGTGCCCAGTGACAGGACAGGGGACAATGGGCACAACCTGGAACACAGGAAGTTCCATCTGACCGTAGGGAAAATATTCTTTGTTTTGAGGGTGGCAGAGCCCTGGGACAGGCTGCTCAGAGAGGCTGTGAGTTTCCCGCTCTGGAGAGGTTCAAACCTGCTCAGACACGATCCTGTGCAACCTGCTCGGGGTGAACCTGCTGTAGTGGGAGTGTTGGACTAGACAATCTCCAGAGGTCCCTTCCAGTCCCTAGTGTTCTGCGATTCAATGATTCATGGCTCTTGACCCATGGCTTGCTGCAGAGACCCCCATCTCACACGCAACACTGACTGCCTTCAAGGTGCTGGGAGAGCTGCAAAGGAATCTGGCTTCCCTAAAATGGGATCTCCAAGCTGAATGTGGGGTAAAAATCAAACATGCTTCCCAGCCCAGAGGGATAGAGACCATAGTGACCACCAGCCTCTGGCAGGGCTGCTGGGGAAAGCAGTGGTTCGCCCAACAGAACACTCCTTGTTGGCTTTCAAAACCTCAGAGAGAACATCAAAGAACCAAAGCAAGGAAAACCCCGTCCCTTGGCTGTCACCCAGCTGTGGCAGGTTTGCTGGCCTGCTGCTATCTCATCTGAAAACTTCCTTTTTACAAACCTTAATAAAAATGGGGCCAAAAAAGAAAAAAAAATGCGCAGTGTAAATGACTCAAATAATGGGTCAGATTAGAAAAATGTTTAAAAAATAAGTGATATCTTTATGATAATTAGAAAATATGACTTTTTTTTCAACTTGCATATTTCCCTCCTCCCTGAAACCACCTTTGGTATCAGAAAACATTAAAAGATTATAAGGCTCTGTGTGAACCTCTCGGTTAAGATTGTAAATTCTGTGACAGAACAATTCCTTTGATATCAGTATGGGGTTTTATGAATTGCAAAGAAAAGCAGGTGTATAAAAATAAAACCCGCATAAAATATAAATTATCATTGTGCAAGTTAATGCCAGCCGTAGGCTACAATAACTTGCGTATTTTCCATTTCTAAAATCTTTCCAGGCTTTTTTAAAAGCAGCATAATTGCTTGCTAATATATAAAAGCTATGCTCTTGTAGGAAGCAAAAGGGGGTTCGGTCACAGAAGAAACTTTGGAATTTCTGCAATAGATGTCGGTTCTGATTGTCCTCCTTAACTTCTTGTGCCTGTCCTTTGTGACGGGGTGAAGTACAACAACATGTGGATGACGGTGTACCACCTGCAGCTTCAAAAGCTGAGGAGCTTGAGTGCCGCCCTGCTCTTTGCAGAAGGCTGCAATTAACGCTTTGGGTACAATTCCTCTGGGTACAGTGAAGAGAGAGGCCTAAAGGCAAGTTATTCCCAGAAACCACAAACATAACTGCAGAAAATTGTCAGGTGGCACAACCTTGCTTTTGATTATCCCCAAAGCCACGGCCAACCCCCTGTAGCCACAGATAGAGGGGACAAGGGCAAAGGAAAGAACGGTAGGGAGGGGGTGCCCATACAGCCTCAAGAGGAGATCACAAAGTTGTCAACTTCTGTTCTTCCTCCTCTCAACCCAAGGATCCTCTTGTTCATCCATGTAGCAGCAGCTTTTGGGGTGCGGAGGTACCTCCTAGCACCCTGGGCTTGCTGTCTTGCCTGGGCTGCCATCCCATCAGCTCCCAAGCTCAGACAACCTCGCTGCCCATGCAGTGAACAGCCGGCTCTTCGCTTTTCTCCTTGGGGTTCTCAGAACCATCAGTCTGTTCATCTCAGCTCTCAGGAGAGGTTTAGTCTCCTCCTTCTGCAAGCAGGAGTCACCACATTTTTGTTGGCCTCCATCAATTGCTTGTCTTTCCTCTGATTTACCCCAGAGCCAGTTCCTTGTCCACCTGAAATTTTGCTCACTCCACAAGATAGAAATTTCTCCTTTCAATCTGCTAGTTCCAGACAGTCCCAGTAAGCATATGGTGCTGCATGCGCGCTCTCCCGTACAGACAAAGGCCACCACCCAGGCATGACTCTGGGCCAAAGAGCAATGGCAAAAGTAAACTGAAATTGTCTTTTGGAGGCAGATCTATTTTTACTTGAAGGCAAATTATTTTGCAAATGTTCCTAAAGCTGACTGAACTGCTTTGGTAAGTGGGAAGCTGAAAGCGTCATTCAGATGTTTCAAGGGACAAAAGTTTGAAATGGTAGAAAAGCAGAACACTTGTCTGCAAATGCTTCAGCTGGAAACATCCTGGTACTATTGCAAAAAGTTGAAAACTGAAAACAAAGCAAAACTTCCTGGTTTGTGTGAAACACCATAATTTCCATAACACAATATTTTCTTTGGAGATCGAAAAGGAGTGCATCAGAACTTGTCCACTTACAGCTGCGTTAGAGGAAAAAAAAAGCAATGGACCTATAAGACTGACATGTCATGAGTTTCACACTTGTAACTGGGGGAACAGCAAATGCCTCTTGTTTCAGAGAAATGTAGAGAAGAATGGTCTTAACAACCACGGCACAGAAATGTAACGTCTCTCTTCCTTGCACAATAATAGAACAGTAGTAAAATGATAGAACAAATACTAAGAAATAAAATCATTAAACATGTAAAAGAAGATGAACCGCATGTTGTAAACAGCTTAATTTTATAAAGAGCAACATTCATCAGACAAACTTAATTCACCATTTGCTTGATTTACTACTTGTGGGTGAGGAGTGATTTTATTCTAGTTTTATTATGTGGAGAATATATGCACATAATTATGAAGTTAGTGGATGTGCCTGGGTGTTTACTTTATGAAACACAGCATCTGGCACGAATCTCATCAGATGAAGTGGAGATGCAGGGAAATAACTCCCTTACACCTTGTTTTCCCCCCCCTATAGTAAAAAAAAAAAAAAAAAAAGATAAGAGACAGGAATTGTCCTGATCGGGACTGGTAGATTTTATAGAGAAAGGGCAGAGAATTAT
>NW_010417938.1:20573-35552 GCF_000710305.1 Buceros rhinoceros silvestris | reverse complement strand
TTATTAATTATGATAATAAAATAAAACACCTTGTGGATGTGTTTTATGTGGAAACACAGAGTCCTGACCGAGAGGTTTGAGACACAATTACTGTTACTCTTAATTCAGTCCACTGCACAGTTGAAGACTCTTGTATGCTGATGATATTAAGACTAAAATTTCCAAGTTGTGGGTTGAAACAGGTTAAGGAATAGTTAAAAGAGTTTTGTGACAGTTATGGACTGAGATTAACTTTAGTTTTATCACTATTCCAGAAACCTGTTCTTGAGAGACTTAAAAACTTTTTAAACAAATGTTTATCTGAAATGTAAATGAATCGTCCAAACGTGGTGTTTGTTACCTGCATGTGATCTTAAAGTTATTTCTGAAGCTCCGTGTTCCATTTAATTCCATTTTAGGGGGCATATTAGAGCTTACACCTTTAAAATGAACGGGGTTGTGGGTGATGGCTTCTGAAAGAGTGATGTTGGGAGTGGGAGTTTCTGTTTCAAGAAGTCAGCTACAACCAAGGGCATGGCCCGTAGGCCGTGGTCTGTAACAGTGTAAAGCAAGAAGACACAATGTGGTGGGTTTTCTGCTAGTGATGCCTTCTTCGTCTCCACACCATCGAAACAAATAACTGTTTTAATCTGGTTGCCTGTTTCATACAAGCACAGTCAGATGATCCCTGTCCATCATGCAGCCGACTGTATGCTCATCTGATGTTACGTGATTTTTCACCCTACCTGTCCAGCTGGAACCGTGGTTCCAGCAAAGGAAAGATTATCCAGCCTGTGCAGGCTCTCAGTCATCCGAGTTCCCAGAGAAAATTACGTGCCACCGCCCTCCTTAGGGGCAGAGGGTGGTAGGCACAGAACTTCAGAGGTTGTTGGAAGTTTCATTTCTGTGTCATCATGAAACACAGGTTTGTGTTACTAGGAAAAATCCTAGTGTTATTGCAGGGGAGTCAAAAAAAGCCAAACATTTTATAGTAGGCTCCAGTAGTAGTGAACTTTCAAGATTATGTATTTTAAGGGAAAAAAAAAAAAAGAAATGCAGTAAATTTTCATTGAAAGCTTTTTATGCAGCACTTAAACACTCAAGGCTGGGTGCCCTTCCTCCTCTTCAATTACACAGTTTGTGTAAATTATAAGCAGTTATAGTTTTCTAATTAAACTTATACGCATCATAAGGCAGATGCATTGTATTGTGAATAGCCTATAAAAAATGTTTTTGTTTAAACAATGGCATGGCATATAAAGCCATAGAGAAAGTTTATGAACAAAGCCACCTTCTGTATACCAGTGAACCGGACCATGATCTCACAGGCTGTGAGGTTGTTATTTTGCCGTATTATGGTGGCTGTGGTCCCATAGCACATGTTTTCTGTGACAAATGTTTCTATAAAGGTGTGAGTCCTCCCAAATCTGTCATAGCTGGAAGTGATGCAACTCCCAAATTAGGATTAAAAAAAAAAAAAAATGATTTTATTTTGTCTTTTTCCTCAAAAGGAAACTTCTGCTTTTTCATGCTTATATTTAAAAAAAAAAAATTTATGAAGAGTGAAGTTGCAAATTCAATGCATTTGTTTCTAAGGCGTGATAATTCTCACTTTAAAAGGAAAAAGTAGAGTTAATCAATAAAAATGAACCATATTGAAGGCAAACATGTCCTGTGCTGACAACACTAGTATCAATCCACATCTTAGTTGTTTTCTTTTTGGACAAGGCTGGATTAGTTTGTCACTCTTCCTCTCCTAACAAACCATCCTATTCCATGAGCTGCTTTTCCTACCAAAACAGTAGTTATCAGTACTTGTGACTGCTCGGACACTCCTCTGCTTCAGATATTCCTTGACATGTACAGGAAAAGGGTCCGATTCAAGCGGTGCACCAACAGCTAGGAAGAGTTACATATGGTAGGAGTAACCCACAACATCTCCCTGGGTGCTTGCCCAGCTTGGGGACAAGAGTTGACACCAGCTCGTTCTCCAGAGCCGAAGACACTGTAAGACAGAAAGTGGGCTTGGTGTAACCTGCCCCTGGGCATGTACCACCCTCTGTCTGTGCTCTCACTGTTGCATCCCGCTAAGCTGCTCAAACTCGCAGTTTCTCTCCATAGGTGTATTTTTCTGAGCCTTTTATATCAGGAACTTGCCAGCTCTGTTGGGGTGAAAAGTGTGTTGTGATTTTCTAGGCCAGCGCAGAAGACCTCTCTGAAGAGGACTTTCACAGATGGAAGAGAGGTGCAATTCACAGCTGAATTTCCCTGCGGCTGGCGATTTTGCTGCTCTTTAGACCTCATTATCTTTAAGATGCCTCAGTCCTAATATGGCCACATTTATTATTTGGAATATAAAGAAAAGAAATTAATCTCATGGCTATAAAACTTGGAAATAACAACCAGAATCTGAACTTGTACCCAGCATACCCCTTCTTGCTTTTATTTGACAGCTTAAAAGAAGCAAGTGCAAGTGGTAATCAATGCTCACTTTGTTTTGTTGATCATGTTGTACAATACATGGGCCTAAAAACATCTGAAATCTGTGAGCTGTCTTTGGCATTGTATTTCTCATTTTTCTTTTCCGTCTTTCCAATTTGCTAAGTTTGCTGGAAATTTCATATAAAGACATGAACAATTCATGCATGCAGAACATATTGACTTATGTTTTTCACTAACATTCATTGACCTTTTAGGTCAATAAATTTTGAAGTTGACTTAAGAAGTCAATAAGCCTTATTTTAATTTAGATTAAGTTTTAGTCTGATTCAGCACTTTGCCTCCCTTTTTATTAATAAAAAATAAAGCTTATAGCAATTTATTATTAAAATGTATGTCAACAAAGAACTGTTTCCTATAGGTCTAGAAGTCCCTGGCTGGATTATAATTTTTTGCGGTATTCCCAATGCACCGTTTGAAAGTGACATTCCAGCCTCCCAGTGCGTACTCTGTCCCTCTCAGCTGCTCCAGTGTCAACTGCAGAAAGTGATACAGATAATTAAACAAAACCATGTGAATTTCAGGAGCAAATGTTTTCCATCACGTTGGAATTTCACCTTACATGAGCAAATTTGACTTAAATTACATTTCCATCTGACACTATTAATTCCATCAAGGAAGCTTTGTGTAATATTAATTACAGATACCAATTATATTATTTCATCTTTCCTTTCCATTGGAGCTTCAATAAAAATTCATCAAGTGAAGGACATGATTATCATAATAATTTTTAAAATCCACCTAAACTCTTTTACCACATACGCACAAAAATGTTAATAGCCTTGGAATCATGCTTGTGAGAATGTACTTGTCAAAGTTTTGTGCACAATACATCCGTCAGTAAAAAGGAAGGGAGCGTTTCCTCCACCACTTTTTTTGGTTTACTGCCACGAGTGCTTTCCTTCAATAAGTAATTTGGCAGACAGGTTCTTACAGAAATCAGTGCAGTGGTATTAACTTAAATTTTCTGTGCTTTTTCAGTCTGTTTAGTTCTTTCAAATGTCCTTACTGCCGGTGAAAAGCCACTCTGCAGTCACGTTAAGGAGCCGTATTTTGACCTTATGGAGTTCTGACCATGCAGTATGGCCAGCTATCACAATGTCACCTTAATTGCAATTCGTATAATTGACAAAAATAGCCTTACTGTTTTTCAGTAGAAAAAAAATGATAAATAAAAGATAAATTATCAAATGATATTTTAATTTTCATCTATAATTGGAAAAAATCCCGGTTAACTCTGAGGAAATGCGTCACTCTAAGCTGACAGCTGGCAGAATCTAATATTAAGACTGGAGCTTCCACAACCCATAAATCCATGTATCATTTACCACCTTTGGAGTACTAATGTGATAATGTAATAACGGAAAACACTATAAATTATAAGGAAAGTATCTGAGGAAAGATCTGCAGTGTGTGTAGAGACAACATTCTGCACTGGAAGTCAGTGCTAATGCTTGATTTTAGCGTTGGTGCTCTGGATCTGGGATACGCCGTGGTGGTTAAGGCTGCAGAGACAGCATTCTTCATTTTGTGTTAAATCCAGCATACGGTTGTCTGCATTTAACTAGTACAGCTAATTCCCGTTCCTGTTCGTGTAACCCTAAGTATTTTTTTTTAGGGATTTGGAAGTAAAGGACAGAAAAATGGTGGTGTGCATCTAACAGCTGTGTAAGCATTTTTACCTCCCCGTTCATCGCTGCCTACAGTTGTGAGGAAAATCACCAATATATTTGCCAAGTATTACTGTGCACAGGCCATGAAAGCGCTGTCGTGTCACTTGTCTATTTGTGGAAATACCCGGGTGTACTTTGGGAGTATCTGCCCCTTGGCTTTGACCTGCCCCTCCATCGCTTCGCATTGGCATTGCTTTGTATTGTGTTTGTGCGGTGTATTGGCATGTGGTTGGTTTCACCACTGAGTGATTTCCATTTACAACTTCCAGCTGGGATGGGAGTGTGTAGGATTGGCCTGCTATTCTTTGTTTGATATGGTTCCTTCTCACTATCTGTTCAAAAGTGCATGATAACTAGAGTTAAGAAACAACCTCCAAAGAGAATCTTTAGGAGAAATGTTACAGATTTTCTTCTTTCTTCTAGGCATCGATTTTAAAGTAAAGCCAGTAACGGTTAATGATACAAGAGTGAAACTTCAAATATGGTAAGTTTTATTTATATCACAAATGAGAGCTAACTAAGTTTCATTACAGCATGAAAAATCTCATCTGCTTTTCATTGCGTGCCTTTCTAAAGTGCAGGTGTTCCTACTAGGTCATTTTAAAATTTGAATTTGGCCTAGGGGAGCGTATTTTTTTTCAGCAACTAATGTAAGTTAAAAGGAGGGTTGTCATTAGGTTGCTTTAGCAATAAAAGTTGCAGCATACAAACAATGCAGATCTACAATCCATATTAAGTATATTTAATTTTATATAATTAAGTATATTTAGTTAATCTCACCAAGAGAAAGCTAGTAAGATGAATTTTGGGAACCTAGAGTCTAGTTTTTTTGTTTGAAGTTTTTCTAAAGGCTGTTTAGGGCTACTGAGAGCCATCTCTCCAGGCATCCAGTGCTGAAGGTTATCTGTATTTACCAGTATTTAACTTCCAAGTAGCAACTCCGTACATGAATTATCTGACCAGTATTAGATCTGCAGTTACTCCATCTCAGGTTTCAATATAAAAGTCTCAGAGGCTTACAGCTTTCTTAAGGCATAATTGTGTGTAGGAATCTCTGCATTCCTGTGTTTTAAGGCTTTCCCCCCAAACCTACCTTCGCTCTAAACCAGCTTACTGTCTGTGTCACAGTTCACAAAGGGCTTCTCAGAATACGGAATGTCATCTGACTCCTGCAGTGCTTGTACTGCAGTTTTTTTTATCACCCGCTTTGTACTGATCTTTATGGTTATGTACCTAAAGAAGCAGTGGTGGGCTTGAAATTATACTCAGGCTTCAGCTGCTGCTGCTTCAGCTTCCCTAGTAGGGCTGTATTATTCAGAATAAATTTTCAGCAGAATAAATTTACTGCTGTATCTGGCACCCAGATGATACTCTCATCCTTACCTTTTCTTGTTCCTTTCACGTTAGGGTACCCCATCCAAAATATGGTCTGTACTCCTTAAAACAATGTGATTTTTCTTGAGGGATTTGCAGTTTGATCATCTTGTGTGTGTGTGTGTGTATGTGATTTCCTACAATTTCTTTCAGGGATACTGCTGGCCAGGAACGATTCCATACACTTAGCACTAGCTATTTTCGTGGCGCACAAGGCTTCGTTCTTGTATACGACATCACAAATCTGGACAGTTTTCGAAGTATAACAAACTGGATGAAAGACATACATGAGGTAAATATATCTAACAGTGGTTGATCTCCTAATGAAGGTAGTTGATGAGTTATTGCAGTCAATGTTTTAGATGACTGCATGAGATGTATTCTTGTGCCTTGAGCTGTGTGTTTTGAAGCAGAATTTCTTACATTTACCTCAGCACACAGTATGGCAGTAGGATTGCTGTTACCTGAAACTGGAATACAGTCCAGATTATCCAGGACAAATGCATGGTGATGCAGGAGTTTTTTCTGAAGCACTTTTAAAGCCAATCCATTTTTGCACGTGCTGAATTATGGTGTTTTGTCACTGGCATGGCCACACACAAGCCAATCTCCACAAGATCATCCCAGGATTTTAATTGACTTCCATGTCAAAATCCCATATCACAGCCAGTGATTTCTCTTTCCTAATTTCATTACTTTAGTATAGTTACCTCATCCCAAGAATCAAAAGAAACAAATCAAATTAAACATCCTCTGTGTCCTTGCTGGATAATCCCTTTGAGAGGATGGTTTCAAGAGGGAGGAACTGGGGGAGGAAGAGGAGAATCCCTTTTTAGTGGCAGTGAGCTGTCAGTCAGCTCAGCTGCTTGTGCCACTGCAGCCGGAAATGCGTGCTTTCATGTGACACGGGAAGTGATTCAACAGCACATGGCTGCCAGACAGGGAGTGTGTTCCACCTCCCTTCCTGCTCCCGCGTGCTGGCTCCTACTGTGCTGCTTCTGGAGCTTGCTAGAGCTCTCTGGGGTTCACTCAGGCTTTCTAACGTGATAGAAAACTAACCCAGCAAAACCTGTTGGATGCTTTTCTGCTGCATCGGTGAGTCTCAAGAGTCTGTGGAAAGGTCTGACAGTTATCGGACTTGGCACAAGGTAAACAGGTAGGAGCAGGAAGGCCAGAGAAGAACGTGTGGAAAAAATATGAGGGAGGAACCAGGGAGAAGGGAGTGGGCAAGCCCTTAGGCGTCAGATCATTCAGCTGCCCGTAACCATGTACCCTGAGTCTTTTTCGCTAGGTCTCTCTTCATGTGTTCTCTGTTAGGCAGAGGCAGGTCACTTTTAGAATAGAATAGTTCAGTTGGAAGGGACCTACAACAATCATCTAGTCCAACTGCCTGACCACTTCAGTGCTGTCCAAAAGTTAAAGCATGTTACTAAGGGCATTGTCCAAACGTCTCTTAGACACTGACAGACTTGGGTCATTGACCACCTCTCGAGGAAGCCTGTTCCAGTATTTGACCACCTTCTCGTTAAGAAATGCTTCCTTATGTCCAGTCTGAACCTCCCTTGACCAGCTTTGAACCATTCCCACAGGTCACTGGATTCAGGGAGAAGAACTCAGCACCTCCCTCTCCACTTCCTCTCCTCAGGAAGCCGTAACGAGCAGTGAGATTGCCCTAAGCAGCAGCATAGGAGTTTGTACTTACATGTTTGTGTAAGTTAGTATGCTTGTGTAAGAATCCAAGCAAGGTAGTTCTCTGTGTTGATTACAACCAAGTATTTGTATATTCTATACTGTATATTGTCTGTATATATCCATTTATATATATATATACACACATCTATCTATCGGTGTGTAAAAATTCATATCTAAAATACTGATCTGTCTTCACACTGCCCCCAAAGGGGTCATGTTGTCCTGTCATCTTTAGTTAAATGACAGGTTGGTTGATTCAGTGGGCTGCAATGCACAACCACAAACACAAAGCATCAGAACCGCAGGGCGAGAGTGGAGGGAAGGATGGGACAAGCTCTTGTAGCCCCCGCGCAGGCTTAGACCTGCTTAAGTCAGTCAGGAAATCACATATGTACGAGCCTGCTTTCTCTTCATGACCCTGAAAAGCTTTTGTGTAAGGCGTACCCATATTTAGACTGTTTAACCTTTACCCCTGAAGGTACTTTGTTAGTTTAAAATTTAAAAAATGGGAAAATACTCAATTTAAAGCAATTTCTGGGAATGTAAATTGCATGATTGATTGTCCCATTCTCAAAACTAGCAATTAGTGAGTGTTGTAATAGAGCTAGATAATAATAAAAAATTTAATTTAGTCCTAGTGGGATATCAGTTTCTGAAATGTCTTGGTGAAAATATATGGGGCCATTCATTGCAAAAGAAGTGTTTTTAAGCAATAACTGTTAAAACACAGGGCATTTCATGAAAATTAATTACTTACTGGAGGTTAGTGACATTCCCTCTATTTGCTTTGGTCCATGAGTGCAAACCAGTAATTAATTCCCTACAAATGCCCAGTATCAAAGTGGCTGTTGCAACGACACCCTTTAAAATATGCAAGCGTAAAAAAATTAAATAAAATTTTAAAAGAGAAACAGATACAGGTCTCATTAAACACCAGACTAATAGGTAAACCTGAACCAATCAAACAGGATGTGTTGAGTCAATTCCGTTATTACATTATGGTCTCAGTTTTTAATTCTTTGTACAGGAAGATTTATAACAGAAAGTTTTTTAAAATCTGTTCAGTGTGCTAAGCCATTTTTATGGCAGTTGAAAATAAGAATCTAAGCAATTTAGCATTCCTAAAAACTCCATTGATTTTATAAAAACTAGCCAGTCAGTGCTATTACAGTCAGATTACCAGTAATGTGCTCATTGTATTTCAATTATTTTATGTGTGGAATACAGCCATTTCCCTATTAAAAATGAATTATTGTTCAAGGAAGTTCAAGACATACATATGCTGCCATATCTGTATTGTTGCAATATTTGTATGCAGAACTAGACAAGACTAAGTAACATAAAACTGTACTTTAAAAAGCTTACTAGAAAAATATGCTGGCACATTCATATCTTAGGACATTATTGGCAAATCCAGTACAGGTATATTGGACTTGTTATGCACATTTTAATTACAGGAAAACTACTGTAGGACCTGAAACCATTCTTTATTTGCAGGATTGTGGGTGATGTCCAATTTGTTAAGGTGTTCCTCCCGCCTGCTGACAGGGCTTTTAGCTATTGTGGCCAGCCGTTCTGAAAGGCTGATTCTGTTCAGCCTTTAAAAATTAAACACAAGCAACCGTGTACCAAATCCATTTGCAGAAAACAGTTCTTTACAAGTGTTTTGAACAAGATTCCAGCTAAAATATTGGCAAGAAGTTTCTCACAATGGAGTGGTGAAATGCTCAAACAGGTGCCCATAGAGGATCTGGAGATACTTAAAACTCGACTGATCAGGGCCTTGAGCAACCTGACCTGACTTTGAAGTTGGCCCATCTTTGAGCTGGGGCATAGACCAGATGACTTCCAGAAGTCCTTGCTGACCTAAGTCACTCCATGATTCACATGTGGAATCTGGGTTTCTAGAAACTTGACCTAGATGGTAGGTCCCAGTTTCCTATACACTGGACTGGTTTTCATTGTTTTCATGGTTTTCATTTGGTTCATGGTTTTCATTCATTTCGCCTCCTGGTGTAGCTGTGAAGGTGGCATTACCAGATCCCAACAATTATCTCCATGCTGGAAATTTTCTGCTAGCACAGAATCTTCTGCAGGACGGAGATAAATTCATTTTCTTGTGCAGTAGCAAGTCTTGGTGACATATTTTAGTGTTCTTGAAATACATTAGCTTTCTGGTTTTATTACCTAAAGACGTGGCCCCTCAACCAGGGTGTGAAGTGCTTGGGTCTGTTGGGTTACTGCTGTCTTTGCATAGTGCTCTTTCCCAATTCTGTTCTTCTGATGCATCTGAGAGTTGAGATACTCAACTGTCTTCCAGTGTTTCTGCATTACTTAAAAGCAGCATGACAAACTGCTGTACAATTGTGAATTAGTTTGACTTCAAACTCTTCTGGGTTTTTCTTCCTCAGATAGAAAAGCTTGATGCTGAATGGATCGAATTGTTCTAATTCATAGATGAGTTTGTTGTTATGGCTCTGATTAGAACTGAAAATTCTTGTTCTTGTCACATTACTAAATTGGTTTATCTCTAAGCCTAGATAGGTTTCAGGGTAAATTGGTTTATATCTAGTCGTGTCTAAGCTGGCTAATAGACAAACAAATTCTATCATTCATTTATTTGCACTGAAGTCCTGGAAACCAGGCATTTGTAACTGAAGTCGTAAGGTGGCACTTAGAAAAACACATGGGAAGAGACTTGTTTGGGAGTCATAGTATGAACACTGCCCCTGTGATGCTGTCAAAGAGACTGGGAGGACAGTGCACTTCTAACAAATGGCTCTTCACTAAGGGTATGTTTCTAGTGCCATTGTCTGGAGAGCAGGAGGAAGAAACTTGCCAGCTTTACAGGCTTCCCCAGCTCTGCCTTCACCTTTCAGATCTGAAAAATTATATTAATGCTACGGTTCTTTCCAAAATACAAACTAATTAAGCATTACCATAGTGTATTTCTCAGATCTGGGTTCTCGATTTCACTGATTCGACCTGCAAACAAACTTCTGTTCCCTTCTCAAACTGTAATCAATGAGTATCAAAATCACACAGCCCTGCCCAGCTGCTCCCTGGAAACACGGCTCAGGGACAGGGTGGTGACTCTGTAAGGTCTGTCACTGCACAGGTAGCTTTGTACAGCCAGGAGTCTGGATGAGCTTTGGGTAAGTGCGGTCAGTTTGGTGCAGGGGAGGTTGAGGCCAGCCATTCACAGTAGGGTCTGGGCTCACCACTTCAGAAGTGAAGGGATCGTTTCTTCCAATAACCTGTTAGTACAATTGTGATGTAGTTCTCTTTCAGGAAAGGTGTCTGTGATGCTGTTAGTACTCACACGAATTCACAGCCCTTCTGTGAAATAGCTTCCCTGCAAAATGAGCACAACTGCAGAAAAAAAAGACCTTTCATTTGAAAAAATGAAAACCAAATTACGTGTAAAAGGGATGAGCAAGATATTTTCCCCTTGGCATAGCTGATTTCTGTTAGTACCACATAGGCAGGCAGTGAGCTGGGTATTTACTGCTTGGCTGCATGGTCTGGGTGAAAGTTGAGCAGTACAGTGATTAGTGAAGGGTGTGGGTGGGTGGCTCCCATCACAGCAGGCTGCTAAAGCGCACCATGGGGTGAGAGTCCAGTGTGCCTAGTCCAGTCCTGGCACCGCTGCGTTTGAGGCTCTGGTACTGCTCCCTCCTGTGGCCACCAGTCACAGCTGCCAGGTAATCCAGGGGAAAAACCCTTTCGCCAAAACCTGGTAATTCCAATCTCTACCAAACACTTCAAAAATCTTGGTCAGTCTCAACCTCTCAGCTCCAGTTTTTGGAGAGAAATATAGTGCTGATATTTCCTTTTGCACTGTTTAGAAAGAAATTGGCTAGATTTTCTCCAAATTATTCTTGGTTTATGTTTCAGTAAAATATGAACTTTGAAGTGTTAAAACCAGAAGAAAAACTGTAGAGAGCGAACCAAAAATCTGGATGTATTTTTAAGGTACCAAAACACAACACTTTTTTGTACTTCTCAAAAAAAAAAAAAAGTTTCTTGATGAAATGGATGAAATTGATGAAATTTTCAATAGTATTTTTCCATGACATGGGAAAAAAAATGTTTTGTGACTCTATTGGCTTAGTGCTGACTTGCATAATAGCATCTTAACAACTGTAAAATAACTATCCTCTTCTCAGCTATAGATTTGGCCTTTGGAAAACTTATTCCTGAGCTATAAATAAAAGAGGATGAAAATACACAGTGAGCTTTTGGAAGCCCTGAAGAGCCATATTTTTGGTCAATTCAAATCAGTGTTCCTCTGCCGTTTTTATGCCAACTGAACAGATGGTCAAAATCCTGCCTAGTCATATTGACTTAATTTTTTTTTTTTTTAAGACTTCATCTGTATAATCAGGTTTCAAAATTTTAAGTGGATGTCATCTAGTGTGTGTTCTTTAGTTTTCTAGAAGCAAGAAGCTGCAAGATACCATCTTTAAAAAACAGGAGTACTCGCAGTGCCTTGCTGGAGGATCCAGTCAAAGTAAAAATACATTATTACATTAATTATATTAATGTAGAAATAATAGTTATTTGCTGAAATAAATACTTACCGGCTTGGTGTCTCTAACCTCCTTTTAAATTCTGTACCATTTGAAGCTGTTTAGGAAGAACTCCTCTACTGCAAAAATTGGTGCTGTCTGTACAGAAACATCTACAGAGGGATTTCGTGGTTGTGTATAGAAAGTGTGCTAGTATTGCCCTTTGAACTTTTCATTCAGAGTAAAGTCAGATGTCACTTGTAAAACCTTTGGCCGCTTATAGACTTAAAAAGTTGGTTATGTGATGGGATTAAATTGTCTGTTTACCCTGTTTTAGGGACTGCTGTGTGTAATTTTATGTAGGAGAACCATTGACCTTAACGAGTAAAGCTTCAGTGCATTCTGAAACAGCCAACATTTTGGTCTATTAATCCAGGTTGGATTGATTCATTGTTTTAGGCCTGTACTTTGTACTCTTATGATGAGCTTACTCATTTTAATACTACATTATCTTGAACATCGGCTCTGGGTATGAAATGAGATTAGCTGACTCTAAAATGAGAGTGGATTTAAAAAAATGAAATAGTGTTCCTTAATAATAAATTGTGCCTACTGCTGTACTCTTCAAATGAGGCAACTTAGTTGCAGAAGTGCAAATAGACTAAAAAGAATGATTCTCTCATCCTTTAACGAATACAGGTTTTCCTTTACGTTTCTCTGAAGGGAGATACCTGTGGCCATGTGTGAGCTCTGGGGGAAGATAATTGTCTGTGCCTCGTTTTGTCTTATGGCAAAGTTATAAAACATGAAGACTTTGACAGAGATCAGAGATTTCTTCCATGTCCTTGTGGAGAGATCGGCAGCCTCAGACAAGGTTTTTTTTATCATCAGGGAAGCTGTCTGAGCATGGACTTTCAGAATATAAGCCATGGGATCAGACCACGTTATTTGTAATTGTCTCTAGATTGAGACCCTCAGGTTCCTCCAGTTAAGCATCAAAAGTGGTATTAAATATTATGATTTTCACAACAAATGTCAGTTTTCAAATTCCACATGCTGTTGCAGAACTGTTCGGTTTCCTTGTCATCATTCCAGTCATGTATAGTTAAAATGGCTTATCTTAAAATAACACTGATGTAAAGCACCCTGTGCATTTCACAGTCATCGTGTACATAACTGGATGGAGTGGAGTGAAGGATGGAGACAAGGTCAAAAAGCTAGATTTTTCTTCCTTTTGAAATCAATGAGGTTTTAAAATTTTGATTCATTAAAAATCTATTGCCTTCTTCCAGGTGTCTTGGAATAATCAAACTTTTATGTTGAGTTTGAACACTTTGAATGTAATTTTACTGTCTGCGTGCAAGAGTAAAGCTCAGAGAGGTGCTCTTTCAGGTGCAGCAAATTCCTTCCTTTTTACTTGTGAGTGCTGTCTAATATGCTAATCCATGAACCCATTACTTTAGGGAGGGCAGTGCCTGTGAATTTGGGGCATTTCCAGTCACTTTTAAAGCCTCAAAATGGAGCATTCATCAGGAGACGGTGCCCCTGCACCATATACTTTATATCTTATGAAGGGGGTTGCAAATTATGCCCTGCACTTGTAAGCGGCTTTCTTCTGCTCTTTGCAGTCTTGCTGGTTTCCTCTGAATCCCAGTAACTGACGGAAAATACTTCCACAGGAGAAAAGGTCAGGACAGTATTGAGCCTTTACTTTCAAGGAATTGTGCTGAAGGCTAGTGTGAGCTGAAGGGCTTTTGTTGTTTGCTTTTTCTCATACTTGACACTTACTAATGCTGGTTCTCTTTTAGAAAGCAGGTGATGAAGTGGACATAATACTGTTGGGGAACAAGTGTGATAAGGAGTCAGAACGTGTGGTTTCAAAACAGAAAGGAGAAAAGGTATCACTGGTACTTTCTTTACACTTTCTTCTGAGTATCTTCATATGTGACTGCAAGCTGTTACACTGAGAATGATAAAAAGCTCCTTAATTCAAAAATTCTATTAGGAATTGCTCCAGAAGAACAAGTAGGAAGTTCTGGAGTGTTGGGGGTTTTTTGTAAAATTGAGTGGAAATACATAAAGTAACTCCTAGCTGATCTCTTCAGAATACTGATTTTCACTTTAAAGGTTAAAATGTACTTTGAAAGTTTTGGGTGTTACAATAGAAATCTTATGTTTTGAATTAAAACTAAAAATATTTTAGAGTCTCCATTTTCAACGTGCTGTTTTAATGTGGAATATTAAAATGTAATGCATAATACATTCAGCATAATTTTTCTGATTCCATCCATCAGTGATTTTTATTTTTTTTTTTCTGCAGCTCAGCTATAAGGAACTATTCTGGCAGCCTATGCACAGTAATCTGCACTGTCTGTAATTCTGGATAGATAAATTTAGGGACCCTGCAGCTCCCCCAGATCTAACTGTGTACGTGTCGTACAGCTGAGATACAGTATAGTTTATACCTGCTGACCAGATGTAGGGGAAGAACTGGCGCGAAGCACGGAGTGCTTTTATAGAGGTGGTGGCAAATGGCTGTCACTGAGAACCAGCAAGGAAATCCAGGAGCCGTGCTCTGGCAGAAGAAATTGTGATAATGACTAAATGTCGCAGGAAAGCGGGTCCTGCATACCTGTAATTTTGTGGCTGCAAACTGTGCATCTGTTGTCTGGAACTTGGAATGAGCCTTTTTGTTATGCTTTCAGGCATGGTGAGTCAGGCAGGATGTTGTGTGTTTAAAAAAAAAAACAACAAACCCATAATTTCTCGCCAATTCTATAATCCCAAATTAGGGAACTTTAAAAAATAGCATCACCTTTTCAACAGCATTACGAACAGAAACTCTTGAAAGTTCATTGTTCATAAGCAAGACACTTTCCATGTTAATGTACTATATCTGTGTACAAGGAATCAGGTTGCTGAAAAATACATGTGTACCCTCACTCCACGCACTGGCAGAAATCTGAAGAGTCACTGGATGTGTGTGCACAAGAGGGCAGTAGCAGGATTTTGCATAGGGTATGAACCGTGACATTTTCTGACTTCTGTGTTCTTAGCCACGCAGTCAAAATTTCTCTTAGTGTAGTGTTTTTTTCAGAATCAAATCATCAACTCCTCACCAATGAGTTTCTAGATTTCTTCCGTGTTTAAAGGCAAGGCAACTCCTCAGTTACAATATTTCTTCTTTTAACGTGATTTACAAATGCTATAGAATCTGACTGAACCAGCTGAGAAAGATTCCATTAGCAGGG